>NC_085139.1:300240798-300540798 GCF_024139115.2 Armigeres subalbatus | reverse complement strand
AGATTGGAAACCTTGTGATGTATTAATCTTTGTCGTGCCAACTAAAAGCAGCTCCTGAGAAGTAGATCAAACGCTGCTGGCGGGAGTAGCGGATGCGGGTAGACTCCTCAGCCGACTATGCAAGGGGAGAAAAGCCGCAACAACCGGCGATAATCGCCTCCTCTACGATATTTCACGAAGTCTGATTAGAGCAAGGACAAATTGGTGGATGCCAGATAAAGACGCATGTCAGTCACTCATCGATCCAACTGATCAGTTTAAACGTTGGCTCGGCCACTTAGAACAACTTCTTCAAGACCTGACGACTTATCCTTATTCAGATATAGGGAAAGGTTGACAATTCTCTGACGGCAGCCGGTAGGATTCCGGCCCGGATGATCATGTGAGAATCATATTGTCATGCTTCGCATTATCCTGGAGCAGATCATTAAATTTCAAGAGTCCCTCCATTTGGCACTGATTAGCCACGGAGAATCCTTCGATCGTCTGAATCACAAAAAAAAACTGTGGGCGTCCCAAGGAAGTCTAGACAAAATCGAGAGTCCTGTGCAATTGAGTCGCTGAAGTGTTGTTGCTCATCGTAATCGACGAAATCAAGAGCCGCTCTAGCAGCCCACCACCATAGAGCAATCGAACGACCTCGACTCAGAAGATAATACTGCTCTACCATGTATAGTAAACTGAATGACCTGGCCGTACACTCCCACTCATCAACGTCAGCAAGACCAAATTGCTGTATATGAACAACTCCAACTACACGGTAGCCGGGCAAACAGTGGAGAAGGTCGAAAACCAAAGCCAGCCATCGTCGGGTGGCGGACCAAACTCAACATAGAACATGGAGATCCAATCGGCCCAGACAATACACCAAACCTCGAATACTCAACCTAACGTGAAATCTGTGATGTTATACGCCAGTGAGACTTTGGTGCGTATTAGCAGAGTTCATATAGATTTGCATGTATGCATCAGCCGATGTCTACAATTTACAGCCTGGTAGCCTCACAACTGGATACCGTAGCCCCATCGACAATGCCATCGAAATCCAATATCAATAACAGCTCCACAGTATGAATGGACGTAGGCCGGCCTCACACCACGTAAGAGCGCAGACGAAATCTACAAGCAAGCGCTGGACAGGAATCCGGCAGGATAACGCAACAGAGGCAGACCTGAGATATCCTAGCGACGAAAACCTAACAGAGAAATAAACGAAGCCGTTAGGAATCAGACTTCGGCCCAAGTCAAGGATGGAGAGAGAAGAAACCCATTCCCAGTGCCGTATAGCCTATGTACCAATGTAACAATACCCATCACTCTGTTTACAAAGTAATAGAGCTTATTTTTGAACTTGTTTGGAAGAGTGTTTTATCTATCTTTCTTCTTCTTCTATATACATAAAAATGAATTTCTGTCTGCCTGAACCTTATAGACTGGGAAACTACTGTACCGATCAGTGTAAAAATTTGTATGCAGATTTTTTTGAGGCCGGGGAAGGTTCTTAAGATGATTCGAGACCTCTCCCCAGTCTAGAAGGGGGGCTCCCATACAAATGGAACACCAATTTCTTCATAGCTCGAGAATGAATCAAGAAAATGGAACCAAATCTGGCATGTGGAGGTTTTGGAAGGGAAGATATGTTTCAGTGGTGGTTCGAAACTCCTCCCCCTTCTGGAAAGAGGAGCTCTCATACAAATGAAGCATAAATTTCTGCATAACTCGAGAACTAATTAATTTTAGGCGAAACGAAGTTTGTCGGGTCTGATAGTTTTTCATAAAACAAGAGTAATTTTAACTCTCAAAAAGCAAGGTTGTATTCCGTGTAAGGTATTTAAAGGCGAATCTACAACCAGACATCTCAGATCGTGCCTCAGATGAGCCACAATGACCCCGCAGCACACCCGTGCATGTTTCTTGCATGGGTGAATTTAGCGTCCTAAATCCTGTCTATGAATTTGTCCGAAATCGTATATATGCCGCTAACAAGCATGGCATTCCAATAATTTTAGGAACGTGCCCGACTAGAAGGTCATATCAAAATTATATCAACCTATGTTATTATGTTATGCTAAAATTCTATAACAAAATTTGTTAGAAACATGGTGCAGGATGTTGTTAAAATATCTAAATTTCTATAAAAAATTACACTACTAGAAACGAAAAACTATCAAATTTTGTTACAATTTTATCAAAAAAATAACATATTTTGTTAGAAATTTATTACAGAATCAGAAACAAAATATATTGTTAGTGCAGTGGGAAATGTTTACAGGTCGTGATAGGTCTCCAGGTTCTGATCAACAATCAGAAATTTTTGTTTTTGCCTGAACAAGAATATTTTTCGAGAACATGAAACATTGCAATAAAGGCAACCTTTTCAAATTATATCAGCGTTGTGATATCTATGGCTGGGGGACTTTGCTATATCTATTTTAATTGCCTACTGTAGGGCAATTCGGTGTTGAGCCTATTTCAAATCATATTATGATAAAATCCTGCTACAACATTTGAAAGGGGCTGTCCATAAACCACGTAGACTCTTGAGGGGGAGGGAGGGGTTTCGGAAAAGTCTACGTTAGTCTACGAAGGGGGACGGGGGGTAAACTAGAAGTCTACGTAGACTTTCTTATTTTATTTTTATTTTTTTGAAAACATTTCACACAGCAGCTTTGTGCAAAGTTCACTTGTTTGATTTTTTTTTAGATTTTTCCGTTTTTTTGCCGACTTGACCGAAATAATCTCTCGAATTTCTCCAGAAAAATCTTATGGATTTCACTGAAGTAATAGTCTGAACTACAGTTGAACAGCAAATTCTTCTGTGTTGAAAATTCTATAGAAATTTTCGAAAAATGTTCAAAATTTCCACTTGGATTATATTACAGATTCTACTAAAATATCTTTTAATTTTCGACAGGAACTTCTTTAGAAACTACAAATAATTCTTTAGAATTTCCACGGAAAATTATGTCGCACTTCAACGGAAAATTCTTTAGAATTTACAAAGGAAGCATTTTGGCATATCCAACAAAAAGTCTTTGAAATTTTCAAAAGACATTCTTTGGAACTTGTAAGGGAAATTAGATTTAGCTAAAGATTTTCTGGAAAGTCCCTGTGAATTTTTTCTTAATTTCGGAAGTTCTCGGAATTCTCATGAGGAATTACGTATAAAAACAGACATAGGGTGGCTGTACCAGTAATAGTGAGTCTAAGCGCTATCTAAAATTAAAAACTAAATAAAATATATTTATCTAGCATAGTCGTACATAATTTTATGAGATTATCATTCATAGAGATATAAACATATATGTTATACTCTGAAATAGCGTATTTCCCAGCTAATTTATGAGAAAAATTGATAAATTTAAAATGGTGTTTGTTCCAGTGATAGTGGCAATGTTCCAATAATAGTGAATGATGTTCCAGTAATAGTGAAATCAAATTTTCAAATATTTGTTAATAGATCAAGTTACTTACTTCGACGTGAAAAGTCTACAACACGTTCAACTTTTCGCAAGTAAACTGCATTCAACTGAGATAACCAAATAACTTGTCCAATCTAAACTTTTTATTAAATTTATGAAAAGACAGGAACACCGTCTTCGACCTGAGGTCGTACAGAGTGAACACTTAGCACCTAGTTTGAGACAATGGACAGGACACAACATCCAGTGGATCGGTGAAGAACTTTTCGTATCACGGAAAGTTTTCTTTTTACCGGGGCAGGAAACGAACCCACACTCCATAGCACATGCGACTAGACGGTTGGCGTCAGTAACTGCCCAGCCACGAAGCCCACAAGTTTGAACAAGTTTAACTTTCTTTCAATGCTAGTTATGTGCATCATAGCACATTGAATAAGTGACACGACATTTCAAAGTGAATGTGAAACAATTAGGATTATTTCGTACTTGAAGTTTATGGCATAAATATAAAAACAACATTTAAATCAACAATTCATGTTTGTATAGAATAACAAGATGTAATGTAATAAGAATTGGGAAGAAGGCAGTACGCTACTCATATTTGATGCTCAGAAAGCTTCAGAGCTTGTAGAAGTTCGAGTTTATCTTTCTTAACTTCATCCGCTTTCATCTGCTTATGTTTCCTGTTGAGTTCTCGTTCGTTTTTTCTGTGCAATACTTCCTGACGCTTCTGTTCGCGGAGCTCCGATGTCCGCTTCTTCATTTCCTCCCTCTCTGCAGACTTTTTTGCTTTCATTGCTTCAGCAAGTTCCTTATTTCTTTTTCTTTGCTCAGCTTTCTCCTTTTTATCCTGCAATAAGTTTTCTTTTTCCAATTCCAAACGACGAATTTCGTTTAGACGTTCCTCTGCTGTCAGAATCGGGAAAAATTTCCGAGCATAATTTCGATGTTGCTTGCTTCGTTTTGGTGTTGGTGGCCTTCCTTTTATCTTTACTCTGAATGACATTACTATTCGTCAGTACAGATGCTGTTCCCCGCATAACTCATTTCCACTGACTTCGTCACCAATAGTAGCATTGTCTTGAATAGATACTTCGGTATTCGGCACAGGCTGACCATCTGAAACACTAATATCTGTTTCACTCATGCCACCTACAGGTAGCAGCGACAGTTGTGGTGCCAGCAGTTTCTCGTACAGAGAACGAATAATTTCTTCTTCTTCAGTCAAGCTTTGATGAGTTCTTATCCTTGATAGACGTTCGGTACCTATGTCGTCTAATGCTTCCTTAATCGTACCGATCGGAATTAACACGTAATCTTGGGAGATATCGATGTCCACACAGTCGGGTGTTGGCGACTGATCATTTGGTACCGTTATTGTTTGATCCAAGTTTGTGGCATCGCATGATAGTTCACCTACAGAAGTGTCATTGACAGGCTGTGCCAAGCATTTTGTGAAGTCAACGTTTTCTGGACCAAAGGGATACAATCCACACGTAAAAACCGTTGATGATACTGGGTTGTCTAATTCCTGAGTCCATTGCTCTCTGAAGTACAGACGGAAAATGCTGCAACGACAATATATCTCCCCCATTATCCATTCGCCACTCTATGACAGCTGATTTCCACGCGCTTTTTAATGGCTTGAATATTGCAACGTCCGCTGGTTGAGTTATTCGTGTCGTGTTCGGATAAAGTGCTACTAAAACGATTCCAAGATCCAAACACAAAACTGCTACTTCCTGCGCTGTATGTGACGAGTGTCCGTCGAAAAAGTAGATGATCGGGAATTTGACTTTCTTCTTGAGAAGGAAAGGATAGAAAATTTTCCTCACGTACAACATAAAATTTTCGACGTTCATCTAACCATTTGGACTTTTTCCAACTCCCCATTCCCCAGGAAACTGGTGAAGGGTTTCTGGACGGATCCTCTGAGCCGGTAGAATCACATCCGGCGGAACAACGCTCCCGTCAGCTCCAAAACTGAACATTACAGTTACGTTTGAATGTCCATCGGCATGCTGAACTTCATACACATTTTTGTTTCCCGTTGTAGCCAGCACTGCCTTGGTAGTAGGATGCAAGAAAAATGAAGTCTCGTCCCCATTGTATACTCTCTGAGGATCTTCAAGGGCGTCCGATAATCCTTCGCTTACCAAGTAGTCCCCAACCATTTTAAACCAACCTCTAATGTCCGATTCAGATACCTTTGAGCTTGCGGCTGTTACTTGTTCTGGAGTTCTGACTGTGATGTCATTGTGACGAGCCAGAAACCGGGTGAACCATTTTCTTCCTAGAAATTACCGAAAAATAAATATTATTGTATACTCTTTCAATCGGGTTTGTACACCTACCTGGTACGTTATCTTTAAAATGATTAGGTCTACCACAGGAATTGAAAAATGACTTTATTTTACTTAATAGAGACTGTTTTACCACAGGAAAACCCTTGCGCTCCATCGCTTTAAGCCATGCTACAATTTCCCGTTCCTCTTCCGGAGAAAGAATTGTTGGAGGCCCTTTAGTCAATTTTTCGCTCCATTTTCCACTCATGCGAAAGCGGATAGTTGACTCAGGTATTCCGTGCAGTCTACACGCACCATAAATAGTTTTTTCTCCATTTCTGATACTTGCGAGGCACTTTTGAACATCATCTTCACTGTAGAAATGAGGCACTCTGTTCCTGCGGCGAATTTTCTTTTGTTGTTCCATCCTACAATATAATTAATCACTAATACAAATTACAGCTACAACATAAACTAATTTTAATTACTTTCGTGCAAAACTGGATGTAACAGCAGCTGTTGTCTCGCTTCGAAGCCGGAATCACTTGTAGGTGCACTGCGAATTAAAATTTGTTTACATCTGACAGGATGCAAATCTAACCTCAAAGATACAACTTTAACACTGCCACTGTTATAGGAACAGAAGTGCCTTCATGGTTCCTATAGTGGAGTTTGCGTTTTACGGACCAATTTGCTATTAGTTGTATGTTTTATGCATGATTCTTGTTCATTTCTTTCCCTAGATTAATTCTATATATCAAGTTCTTGTAAAAAATATATTTATGTATGATTTTTTGCCTTATGAAATTTCATTGATTCGTTACGATTTTCGTAAGAGTTGAGCTTAAAAAAAATTGGCAAGCTTAAAAAAAATTGGTCCAAATGTGTCGAATACACGGGTTTAAAAAATATTAAAATTCGTCCAATCATAGATATATTCCTAAATATTTACGAGAAATGTTCCGTTATATAACATAGCCGCAAAATCTTTGGAATGAATAATAAATGTTACACTACCACTATTACTGGTACACTCACTATTACCGGTACACTCACCCTACATATAAACGAAATTCTGTCGATGTCGATGGGAAATTGTTAGAAATTTTCTCAGCAATTTCTTCGGCAGTTCTCATGCAGATTCTTTGGAAATATCAATAGAAAATCTTCAACATTTTTCAAAGAAATTGTTGAAAACTTTCACGAGAAATTATTTGAATTTCCTACCAAAAACTATTGAAGTTTCCACAAAAAAATATTGCAATTCTTGTAAGAAAGCATTTGTAATTTTCATGAAAATTTATTCGAAATTTTTACGATAAATTCAATGAATTCAAAAATTCAACTGAAAATTCTCCATAATTTCCACCGAAAATTATTCGGAAAACTCTTTGGAATGTCCATAGGATTTTTTTTCAAATTTCCGCAGGATATCGCTCCTATTATGCAAGAGAAATTTCAAAATATCGTACCGTTTTGGCTCATATCCCAAACACTCGCTTTTAAACAGCTATTTTGGCGTTATTTATGTAATTTTCTCCATAGAAGCTTGAATTCTTTTGCAATATTGATCTTCAGTGAAAAATTAAGTTTCAGGGCGCTAAACGCCAGTGTTCGGGATATGAGCCATGTTCGAAATTTGAGCCAAAACGGTAGGTAACCATTCTGAAATTCCACGGGAAATAATTTTAAGTTTTCACGGAAAATTACTCGGCACTTTAACAGGAAAACTTTTGGAATTTAAAAAAAATCTTGGTGTTTCAACGGATGATTATTTGAAGGGATTTTCAAGAAAAACTTGAATGGATGAAAACTGGAATGTATGATTGACATTCTCGCAATTTCAACTCGAATTTTTCGAAATTCTGAAAATTCTTCGGTTTTCTACAAATTTGAACCGGCACGAAGAATTATAGGTTATCAAATTCAACAGAAATGAAATTAATTGGCTTCGAGATTTAGTTTCAACCACGAGCTATGGACAGATGATTAAAGTTGATTTCGTTTTGGATTAATATTTGTTTTGTTGGATTTTGTTCAGTTTGATTTCGTTATGTTTGAAATTTGAATTTTACTGTAATGTTCACAATGGATATGGAAATGGATTTGAATAGCTGAATTGCTGGAAACGTGATTGATTTCCATATTTTTCCAATCACATATGATGGTTTGTAAAATTTGAAAAAGTCTACGTAGTCTTCAAGGGGGTGGGGGAGGGGTTTCAGTAAAGTCTACGAAAGTCTACAAGGGGGGAGGGGGGGTTTGAAAATGTGAAATTTCGGTCTACGTGGTTTGTGGACAGCCCCAAAGATAATGCTGCCAAGAACAAAATTGTATCAAAATAAGTTATAAATATCACAATATGTTAAAATTGTGTTCAGTTTCTGTTATGCTCTTCTAGTCGGGTGGGCATTCTAATATGACGTGCTCCACCGATTCTACTTAAGACTTCACCTATGTATTCCGTATATGTAGTCCGGGAAGTTTTCAATTTCGAACCTTTACAAGAATTTGCACTTTTCTAAAAAAAAAAACAAATTTTCTTCAGAAATAAGTTTCAGTATTTTTTTATTTATATAAAATTTTGTATTAAATTCACTACTGGATAAAAATATGTTACAAATATTCATATTCTTTGTTTGCTCTAAACGTTCTTTGCTATCATTTTCCATTATTATTTAAAATTCTGCACGGAATAATTGCATTTTGGACTTTTTTTTCGTTTCCTTGTTATTTTTTATTCCCCCCCTCGTACCTTCCAAGAGCCGTCGGACATAAAATAAATTTAATATTTGTATCGGCCGAAATTCTTGCAATATACGAAGGGCTGCGCTGCCCATGATCGCATATTCGTAACACTCGCATTTTTGTTCATTTTGTAAAAAGTCTGTGAATCGTTCAGAAAGCTCAATTTACTGCATCTAATCCCACAATAGTAAAACAAGCTTTACTACTTATCTTGCTTATCTGTGATAAGCTGGAAATGATTGAGTTTGTACATTGAAAAATTGATTGTATTTTTCAATCTTCAATCAATAGGAAACAAATTCTTCCTGTTTATCCTGGATATTCCTCGACGGACAATCGGATTTGAAAACATACTACTGATAAAGAAAGAATCTCGCTCATCCACAACAAAAGAATTGAAATATGGTGGTTTTTTGCAATTTGAGGACCTAAATACAGGGGTTAGACAAAAAGGTTAAGATAGGCAAAATTTAGTCGAAGTTCAAATCAGCATAACTTTGCGTAGAATGATCCGATTTCGATGAAACCGGGACCTTCGGACGCGGAAACTCTTCTAGTATACTGTCCTCATGCAAAACCTCAGATTGGCCCTTGGCCACCGGAGATGTTCCGGGTTTTCCGAGGGTATGTTAAAAATGCATTTTTTTCTTCTGCTTGTCGTTTTATCTGACGTTTACTGCCATCATGTTTTATACTCTCCCTGAAAACTAGAACTAATAAGCTGACCAATGCTAGCTGCAGATCGAAAATTCGTTTGGTACACGCAAAGATATGGCCGTTTTCGTAAAATTGGCACGGGATTGGCCATACACCCTGAACAAATGTCACTTTCGCAGAACACCCGGAACCTGTTACAAATTGGCCAGAGAGTCTTACAGTCACCATAATGTATCTCTAATAAAGATCCTATATTCATCGTCTTGGGAAAACATGAATTTTGACACTCATATGTGCATAGTTCCAGACGGTGCCAAAACCGGCCCCTCCTGGAATGCCCATGGAACCTGCTATAAGGGTGGACACTATCATTCTGGAAATGTTTCTGTAATCATCGTCTCGCAAAGCCATGAACATAGATACCCATATTTGCATTATTCCAATCTGTTATCATTTCATCATGTTCCCGGAACCGTTTTTACGGAAATGGTCATATCTCTGCGTAGTTTTGATGGATTCTCGATCTACAGCCACCGTTGGCCGGCATATTAGTTCTAGTTTTTGGAGAAAGCATAAAACATGATGAAAGTAAACGTCACATAAAATGACAAGCAGTGGAAAAAATGCATTTTGAACATACCTTCGGAAAACCCGGAACATCTACGGTGGCCAAGGACCAATCTTAGGTTTTGCAGGAGGGCAATATACTAGAAAAGCGTCCGGTTCTGATGGTCCTGATTTTATCAAAATCGGATTATTGTACGCAAAGTTATGATGATTTGAATTTCGACATAATTTTACCTATCTCAACCTTTTTGTCTAACCCCTGTACTGCCGTCATACGCATATTTGTCCCATGTTTGCTGGGATTTCCTATGTACATGGGACAATTATGCGTAGAACGGCAGTGTATATGCAGTTTGTATCTACACATAAATTCAATAACTGCAAATTAGAGACTACACATACATTTTATTTGATTTTTTTTATTTATTTATTACCAGACTGAGGCCGGTGTGGCCTGTGCAATACATAAAAGTCTTCTTCATTCCGCTCGGTCCATGGTTGCACTTCGCTAACCACGCAGTCTGCGAAAGGTCCCCAAATCGTACTCCACCTGATCGATCTACCTTACCCGCTCTGCACCGCCTTCTTATTCCCGTTGGATCGTGTACGAGAACCATTTTCACTGGATTACTGTCCGACATTTTGGCTACGTGCCCGGCTCTCCGCAGTCTTCCGATTTTCTCGGTGTGAACGATGGATGGTTCTCCCAACAGCTCATGCAACTCGTGGTTCATTCGCCTCCTCCACGTACCGTCCGCCATCTGCACCCCACCATAGATGGTACGTAGCACTTTCCTTTCGAAAACTCCCAGTGCACGTTGGTCCTCCACGAGCATCGTCCAGGTCTCGTGCCCGTAAAGAACTACCGGTCTAATAAGCGTTTTGTAGATTGCCAGTTTGGGGCCCTCCTTAGCCGTGCGGTAAGATGCGCTGCTACAAAGCAAGACCATGCTGAGGGTGGCTGGGTTCGATTCCCGGTGCCGGTCTAGCTAATTTTCGAAATTGTCTCGACTTCCCTGGGCATAAAAGTATCATCGTGCTAGCCTCATGATATACGAATGCAGAAATGGTAACTTGGCTTAGAAACCTCGCGGTTAATAACTGTGGAAGTGCTTAATGAACACTAAGCTGCAAGGCGGCAATGTCCCAGTGGGCGATGTAATGCCAAAGAAGAAGAAGAAGAAGATTGCCAGTTTGGTATGGCGGCGAACTCTATTCGATCGGAGCGTTTTGCGGAGTCCAAAGTACGTACGATTTCCTGCCATGATGCGTCTCCAATTTTGACGTAAACTACGTCTAAGGGGAAGACTCGGATACAGGGTGACAAATGAAAATTTCCAAATTCGAGACCGTCACGAAATCATGTAAGATTTTGAACTTTAATAGCGCCTTTATCTTCTGATGGATTTTTGAGATTTATATATCAATCGATTCGGAAATTCTCTACCAATTTGTCAATTATATTGAAAAGTTATTATGAACGTTAAAATAGGGTATCGGATCATTTTGACAGCACCCTCTTTTCTTGTCCGCAAGAGTCTCGTTTCGGCCATCGCCGTTCAGTGCGGTTGGCTTTTGGACTCTGCTTTTTGTGCGGTGTTTCGCACAAAAAGTAGAACAATGGAGCCGGACCAGTGACCGCGGTCGAAACAAATGTAACAAAAATGCGCAGGGAATCAATTTTTGGAATGCGCCTGCGAAACAAGCGACAAAAGCAGAGGAGCGACATCCAATTTTTTTACTATGGATTTTGACAGGCTTGCCTGTTCGTTCTTTTTTGGGGGATAAATTTATCCCCCAGTGTCAAATTACCCCAATATATACAGATTTATTTTGCAATAGTATGTGCGTGAATTTTGAACGGTTACGTTTTTACAGGAGAATATGATGCAAAACGCCCATACCACTCAATAATGTCACATGATACAATCATGAGAAAATAGAGAAAAATTTAACGAATTATCAATTAAAACAATTTTACACTCGATTCCATGCTTCAAACTTAAGAATGTTCAACTTATTTGCTCAATTATTTAGAATTCTAGTTGCACAAGGTACTGCCTATGCCTTTGTTCGTTTTATATCATTTTCACCCTCGCAATTGTTTATGTTGCATTCGAAGTGCACTCGTATTGGTGATTCAGAAAAGATGTGACAAAGATGGCGTAGCTTGTCATCCCCGTGGACAAAAGAGAACTAACGACAAAGCTTTGTTTTTGTCGGAGATAATAATGACAAAGATCCGAAATTTTTTGTCAGCAACAAAAAAGAAGACAATCTTGTTGCTAACTTTTCATCCCGTTATTTAGCATTATTTTTAGTGAAAATTTCGGTTTTATGCTATCATAGTTTATGCTTTTATGGAAATATTCGAGAATCGAACAATGATTACAAAATTAGCAGCGTATTTTCGGAAATATTAGAGCATGCAAGGCAAATGATTCTTGTCATATTGTGGTCGGGTTCTGATAAAGGTTTGTCGCTAGGTGCGTTTGTCAGTAACAAACTCTGTTGATGACAAAGAGTATATTGTTAGGCGTTGCTCGAATATTGATTCCCTGATAAAAAGTGAGACAGATAGGGGGCGATTCGAATATGACGTCCACTACTTTTTGGGATTTCTAGACCCCCTCCCCCCCTCTGTCACGCTTTTTTGTATACCTAGTACATGTATTGTCACAAAATCTTAGACCCCCTCCCCCCCTAAAACCTGTGACATCATTTTTGAACGACCAAGGGGCATGTTTGTGCTGGCATAAGACGATCAATTGTTATCAATGCCAATGCCCTTGCTAGTAATGCAATTGGCGCTTTGATGTTGCATGAAGAAGAAGAAGCAGAAAGATGATAATCGAAAATATCTCCACGGGAAACCATACGAAGAAATGTTAAAACTCTTCCCAAAAATTCTAGAAGCAATTTATTTTGAAACGGCAAGCAGTACTATATATAAGTACTATATGATAAATACAATATTACTATTCAAAACTTTATTTTGAGATATTAGACTTAATACACAGTATAAGAGAAGTCCAACCCCGTACAAACATGTATATATTAAAAAACGACTTTGGAAAAATGTTGAGCGTTTTTGCAAACTGAAAACTAATAAGGCCGTTACACATATTTATTAAAAATTATGGTCTCTGCAAAGTCAAGGGGGAGGGGGTAATCTTCTTCTTCTTATACTGAATCGGCGTGAAAATTTGAAGGGCCGGGGAAGGTTCTTAAGATGGTTCGAGACCCCTCTCCTCTTTGAAACCTGGCTCCTATACAAATGAAACGCCAATTTCATCTTAACTCGAGATCACGCTAATGGAACCAAATCTGGCGTGTGGAGGCTTTGGAAGGGAAGATATGTTTCTGTGATTGTTTGCAACGCTCCCTCTTCTGGAAAGAGGGGCTCCCATACAAATGAACCAAAAATTTCTGCATAACTCGAGAACTAATCATAGAATAAATCAATTTTGAGCGAAAGAAAGTTCGTCGGGTCTGCTAGTAAAAAATAAATTTTAAAATGAAGAAAAAATTTAAAAAAACTGCTCGGATTTGTTAAAGAATGTTTTGAAAGTTCTCAAAATTTTCCGGAAAATGTTTTTGTTGTTATTTTAGAGCAAAACAAGCCGAAGGGGAGGGGGGGGGGGGAGACATTTTTAAAAAAATATTTATATCGGCCTAATAATATTTTGTCCAATTAAATGCGCGCCTGAAACAGAAACTTTGATTCAGGAAGTGTGAATGCACTTAAAGATATTTTTATAATACGTGGGTGAAATCATGCGGCACTTATTGTACACGACAAAAGCTTCGGAACGCATACGGTCTTGAAACGGGCTATATGAGTTACAATAGAGCTATCACCTTCTTGCTCCCTGATTCAAAAGTCTTGCAATAATATTAATAAAATGGTTGCACAAATATTTTATCCATAGTAACACTTAGTGTTGGTAGAATCATACTCAAATCTGAATCATCGGGGTTTCATGCACGAGCTAACTCGCCTGCGATTCTGTAGGGGGAGCATCGCGCTTGAGTTTCTCGGCCAGAATCGCATCGCTTCGCTCACACACACCCTCTTTTCCCGTCAGCAACGTTTACTACTCGCGCGCATCACAAACAAATTAATTGGGTTTTGGTGCATGATTAACATTTTATGATTTCTAGTGATGCACGAAAAACAAGATATGCCTATGATTGGAAAAGAGGATGGTCCCCAGGGCTTCTTCTATTCCCGGGCAGAATCCATGATCAGAATATCAAAACATGATATGGACTTGATTGATATAAGAGATAAAAGAACAGGCAACAATATCAAATATTTGCACCGAAATATCATTTAAATATCAAGATATGCTATGGATAAGAACAAACTAATGGCACTTGATATCGATCACATATTACAAATAACATATCTTGACATCCTTATGATATTTCAGTGCAAAATATTGATATTGTCGTCTGATCTTTTATCTCTTATATCAATCATGTCCATATCTCATTTTGCTATCTTATCAACATTTGATATTATTGAGCTATTTTCGTCTACTCGGGTTGAATTTTTTCATCAAATGCTTCAAAACCCAAATCTCGGGTACTTATTCAAAAGGACGTATGTGATTTCGTAAACAAAGATTCCAATGCCGATTAGTCCGATCTGATGGCACTCCCACGCAAACCAACACCATCAACAGGTAGCCGAAGCCTCCCCCTATCTGTCTATGGTTATGGTTTGCGTGGGAGGGCTATCAGATCGGACTAATCGACGTTTGAATCTTTGTTTACAAAATCACATACGTCCTTTTGAATAAGTACCCGAGAAATGTAGGCAATTCGGATCGAAGGAAGGCATCATTACCACTGAGGAATAAATTTGGGTTTTCATAGTAAATTTTTTAAACAATTGTCGTATCAAACAATTTTCATATCTTAAGATACGCTAGTTTTGTTCGAAACCAGTGACATAAGTAATCAAATGCATGATGGCACTACAATCATTAATGAACAAAACTGCCTTACGTAGTTTACGTTGGGCGGTTGTGTCTTGTACATAACCCTTTTGATTTTTTTTTTGCTGGTTATCGTTATCGGCGGTCACCAGTGAGCCCAAGTACACGAATTCTTCAACCACCTCGATTTCGTCACCACCGACAGAAACTCATGGTGGGTGGCTTACATTGATCTCTCTTGAGCCTCTTCCTATCATGTACTTAATCTTCGACCTGTCGATGACTAGTCCAATCCATTTAGCTTCGCTTTTCAGTCTGATGCAGGCTTCCGCCATCCACTCAAAGTTACGTGCCGTGATATCTATGTCGTCGGCGAAACCAAATAACTGGACAGACTTCGTGAAAATCGTACCACTCGTGTCAATACCTGCTTTTCGTATTACTCCCTTCAAAGCGATGTTGAACAACAGACACGAAAGACCATCACCTTGCCGTAACCCTCTGCGCGTTTCTAAGGGACTCGAGAATGCTCCTGAAACTCGGTACTGTCCCACGAACTCTCTTGCAATTGGTGTTAGTCGGCGGCATAAAATTTGGGAGAGTACCTTGTAGGCGGCGTTCAGCAATGTGATTGCGCGGTAGTTGCTACAATCCAGCTTATCGTCCTTTTTGTAGATGGGACACACGACACCTTCCATCCACTCCTGCGGCAAAACTTCCTCCTCCCAAACCTTGGTAATCACCCAGTGCAGCGCTCTAGCCAGTGCCTCACCACCGTGTTTAAACAGCTCTCCTGGTAGTTGGTCAACTCCAGGGGCTTTGTTGTTTTTCAGCCGGCCGATCTCCTCCTGGATTTCCTGGAGATTCGGAGCCGGAAGTCGCATGTCCTGCGCGCGTGCTCCTAGGTTCATTACCATACCGCCACCGTTGTCTGCCATCTCACCATTCAGGTGCTCTTCGTAGTGCTGCCGCCACCTTTGGATCACCTCACACTCGTTTGTAAGAAGGTTCCCGTTTATGTCCTTACACATATCGGGCTGTGGCACGTTACCCTTACGTGAACGGTTCAACTTCTCATAGAACTTTCGTGCGTTATTAGCGCGGTACAGTTCCTCCGTCTCTTCACGGTCTCGATCTTCCTGCTGGCGCTTTTTCCTCCGGAAAATCGAGTTTTGTCTGTTCCGCGCCCGTTTGTATCGTGCCTCGTTCGCCCTCGTGCGGTGTTGCAGCAATCTCGCCCATGCTGCATTCTTCTCCTCAACTAACTGCTCACATTCGCCGTCATACCAGTCATTTCTCTGATCCGGAGCCACCGTGCCTAGTGCAGCGGTTACGGTGCTTCCAATGGCGGATCGAATATCTCTCCAACCATCTTCAAGAGATGCTGCGCCTAGCTGCTCTTCCGTTGGGAGTGCCACTTCCAGCTGCTGCGCGTAGTCTTGGGCTAGTCTACCGTCTTGTAGCCGCCTAATGTTTAGCCGCGGCGGACGACTCCGACGCGTGTAGATCACCGTCGAGAGTTTTGAGCGCAGGCATACTGCAACGAGGTAGTGGTCGGATTCAATATTCGCACTGCGGTAAGTGCGTACGTTCGTGATGTCGGAGAAGAATTTACCGTCGATTAGAACGTGGTCGATTTGGTTTTCCGTTACTTGATTAGGTGATTTCCATGTGGCCTTGTGGATGTTCTTGCGGGGGAAGAAAGTGCTTCGGACTACCATTCCGCGGGAGGCTGCAAAGTTTATGCATCGTTGGCCGTTGTTGTTCGATACGGTATGCAGTCCGATGACCGGTCTATACATTTCCTCCCTTCCTACCTGAGCGTTCATGTCACCGATGACGATTTTGACGTCCCGCAGTGGGCATCCATCGTATGTCTGCTCCAGCTGCGCATAGAACGCTTCTTTCTCGTCGTCGGATCTCCCTTCGTGTGGGCAGTGCACGTTGATGATGCTATAGTTGAAGAAACGGCCTTTTATCCTCAGCTTGCACATCCTTGCGTTGATTGGCTGCCACCCAATCACGCGTTGGCGCATCTTTCCCAGCACTATGAAGCCGGTTCCCAGCTCGTTGGTGGTGCCACAGCTTTGGTAGAAGGTAGCCGCTCGATGCCCGCTTTTCCACACTTTCTGTCCTGTCCAGCAGATTTCCTGCAGCGCTACGACATCGAAGTTGCGGGGATGTAATTCATCGTAGATTATCCTGTCGCAACCTGCGAAGCCTAGCGACTTGCAGTTCCATGTTCCAAGCTTCCAATCGTGATCCTTTATTCGTCGCCTAGGTCGTTGCCGATTGTATCGAGTCGTATTATCTTCTATGTCGTTCGTAATAGTTGTTTTAAAGGCGGCTTATTGGGCCTGCGCAAACCTCCTGTCTCGTCGGAGGGCCGTCGTGTCAGGGCTGTTTAGCGTCCCACCTAACACCAGGACCAGGACGTTAAAACATTCCATGGTCCAGTTCGTGTCCTTTGTTTCATGCCAAAAGTCGTCGCCATTATATCAGTTCTCGATCTTTCTTTGTTGGTTTCTAGAACGGTTTGTTAAGTTTCGGGAGCAGTAGGTTGGTGGCCTAAGGTCCCTATCCACCGGGATGGGGCTGCCATCTTAGATATAGCTTCCGGAGAAATGCATTTCGTACTCCGCCGCTGGATGCCAAAACAGACACTGTTGGAGCCGTACCTCTTTGGTGAACAGACGCTTGATCAGTCGGGTCAAATTCGTAAAAAAGTCCCACTCAACACCAGGACTAGTCTAGAAGTCGCCCAGACTTAACATGAGACAACGGACAGGGCGCATAACACCCAGTGGACCAGTGGAGAATTTTCCGATCACGAAAAGCTTCCTCCTTACCGGGACGGGAATCGAACGCACATTACATACCACGTGCGTCTAGCTAAACGATTGACGTCGCTAACCACACGACCATGAAGCCCACCGATCTTCTGTGATTTTAAATAGACAAATTTACAAACAATTGTAAATGTAAAACCATTATCGAATTGTATGAAATCCATAGAAAAATGACTAAAATAAATACTCCCCCTAAACAATTTGAAAATTCCCATAAGAAAATAGAAAATTGCCAATAAAGAAATCAGGGTATGAGCAATAAATAAATATAAAATTTCCACAAATAAAACAAAATTTCCATAAACAATTAAAAATTTTCCACAAAACAAAAATAAGCACTTTTAAAAGCAAAAATTGCAATTATAAAAGAAGAATTTTCCATAAAAAAAATTAAATGTTCCACGAAAAAAAATACAAAATTTCCATAAATAAATCAATATTAGCAATAAAAAATTACAAAATTTTCCACAAAATAAATATATTTTTTCCATAAAAAATAAAAATTTCCCACAAAATGATCAATAAAAAAAAGAAAATTTCCATAAAGAAATATAAAAAAGCAATCAAACTGTGCTTTTTTTTCCATAGATGACCCCTTCTTTAAAAGCGTTTAAAGTTCATGTAAAATTTCATCAGCTTTATTGCTTTCTTGTATTTTTTAATGGAAATTTTGTTGCCTCGGGCTGAAAGTCTCTTTAATAAAGACACAAAAAAAAATAAAAATAAAAAAAAATGGAAATTTTCTTATTTTTTTATTGCTCTTTATTGATTATTTTGTGGAAATTTTTTATTTTTTTATGGAAAAAAAAATATTTATTTTGTGGAAAATTTTGTAATTGTTTATTGCTAATATTGATTTATTTATGGAAATTTTGTATTTTTTTCGTGGAACATTTTCATTTCTTTATGGAAAATTCTTCTTTTATAATTGCTATTTTTGCTTTTAAAAGTGCTTATTTATTTTTGTTTTGTGGAAAGTTCTTAATAGTTTATGGAAATTTTGTTTTATTTGTGGAAATTTTATAATTATTTATTGCTCATACCCTGATTTTTTTATTGGCAATTTCCTAATTGTTTATGGAAAATTTCTAATTTTAAATGGAAATTTTATTTAGCTGCCTAGAAAAATACGAAACGTTTAAGTGTTAATATAAATAAAGTAATGGATTAACGTAAAGGGCACTACACAAACGAATCTCTTTCTCTTTCACTCTATATAAAAGTTAGAAAGCAGCCAGGCCAATAAATGATAATTTTTACAGTAAGTGGTTTTGTTGTTTCTATTTTTTTCCAGTGAGAAAGAAAGAAAGCTCGTCTTTGCAGTGCCCTTATGTCCATGGTTAAAGTTCAAACACATATAACAAAATATTTTGAAAAGTCATGGGAACCAACTCGACATGATGATTTATTTTTTAGCTGAAGGACATTTCAGATAAAACCACTATCTTTCCCACTTCAACTCGGTAATTATGTGTTGTCTCTTTGCCTGTGACAAAACTATCTGTTGCATGCTTCTTCACATGTGTCACATCTTCAAACTACCCATAATTTAGCCTCACACTAATTCTGCCTTTCTCCGATTCGCATCCACCTTTTCCAAACGGTGAGAATATTTCCACCCCAAAGAAAAACCTCCGAGGAGAGGACCGCGAGATACCGATTTTCCCTCATAAAACACATAATTTCTCTGCAACACCAGGCGGATGGACGATGGTCTCGGTTTACTCGGTTTGGGGACTTAAAATTGTCGCAGTACGTTGCTCGATCGAAAAAGACGTCCACCTCGTGTGTGAGGATCGCGCGCGCGCTCATCTGTTCCACACCTCACACTGCTGCCAATCGGACTGGCCCCGAACGTCCAACGAGAATTCGCCGCGCACATATTTTTAGTTATTTAAGGAAATTTTTCCGCTTGGCTTAGACAAATTTTCACGAAACGGTGGCATTTTCCGCGTGTTGTAATTCGATATTTAATCACTGCAGCTGTTGCATTTGTTTTGCGTTCCGATTGTGTTCGGTTGGTTAATTAAGTGTCGATCGGCGATCGACGCGAGTGCGATATGAATTAGGCTGGATAAGGTGTTCTGCACAGTAGTAGGCGGGGGAAGAAGAGTTTGAAGTTTGATCAAAGATGGCCGTGCTCTTTCGACCGTGGTTCCTGTTGGCGGTCGTTGTTTTGGTGATTGCGACGTTTGTTACTAGCGGGGAAGGATTCCGGTTACGTGACTTCGAGGTGGATGATAATCAGAGGGCATCGGTGACGTATGCCAAGAGGAAGATTCAGGGTAGACGGGGAGCCTTGGAGGAGGTGAAGAAACGAGTGGTGGCCGTTCAGGACAACGACGATGATGATGAGGACGGGGATGACGAGGACGGGATGGGGGACGACGACGATGAGGATGAAGAGCGAGCCGCTGAGAGCAAATACAAGTTTGAGAGAGTGCATAAAAGCTACAGGTTGTCTCCAGTGCAGAAGTTGAAAGTAGAGAGCAAGAAGTATAGTTGGGATGAGGAAGTGAAAACAAGAAAATCAAAGTTGAGATCGGTAGAAGTGGATGAAAATGAGGATGACGAAGATGACGATGATGACGAGGAAGAAGAGGAAAAATCAATTTTTAATCTATATGGATTGTTAGGATCGAAGAAAAGTAAGGGAAGTGACGAAGAAGATAAAAAGGAAAAGCCATCAAAAGAGCATACGAAGAAGGATGATGTAGAAAATGATGATCAGGACGACGATAACGAGGATGACGATGACGATGATGATGATGATGATGATGAAGAAGAAGATAATAAAAGTGGAGGATGGCTTGGATGGCTAAAAGAGCTTACATCTAAGGATTCCGAAGACGAGGATAAGACGAAACAAATCGAAGCTGACGGAGACGATGATGATGATCAAGAGAAAAGTGGAATATTTGGGTGGCTGAACAAGCTATCGGACATAATTGACGATGATGATGATGCCGACCACAAGAAACATGACGACGACGATGATGATGATGATGAAGATAGCGATAAAGACAGAGAAAAAGAAAACCCGTTGATCAACTTTGTCAGTAGTCTACTGCAAACGGATAAAGAAGATTCCAGTGAAGACATTAAATTGTCTCCAGTTGGTGAGGAGGATGATGAAGATGAAGACGCCTCATCAGAGAAACAGAAACAAAAGAAACCAAAGGATTCAAAAATTGTGCAACTGCTTAACGCAAGCCCTTTGAATACGTTGTTTAAATCCGACGAACTTCCATCGGAAGCCCCAATCAAAACCGACCCGAAGAAGATCAAGAAGCTGCAGCATACACCGTCGAAGGTAGTCAAGCAGCGCATCGAAATCTCACCGGAGGACTTCGAATCTCTCCTGCTCCGCATCCCCTCTTTCGTTCCGGACTATTCACGGTTGAAAAACAACGAATGTCGTCGCCAGGGTCAGATCTTCCAGCGTCAACTACGCGGCAAACGTCTCTGGGCGCTGCAGATGATCGACGCTAGCGCCAAGGTCACGTCCGGTCTACTCCGCGGTAACGCTAATCAGTTGGGAGACTATGATCTGTGTACCGGGATTGCCACGAAAGTTAAAGTGAAGGAGGACGAACAGGTCCGGATGAGGGGAAAGTACTGTTTGGCTCACATCGATGTGGTTGCCGAAGACGAAGACCTCAAGTTACCGGTCCACCTGCTGCAGGGACGAGGCTTCATCAAAAGCACGCTGAATGATGTAAGTATTGAAGGTTGAGCCAAAAACATGCCTCATCTCACCCAAAACATTTGCATTGCAGCCTGATCACTTCCTTCCTCGCTTCACGACAATCAATTGGGGCATTTGCCTTCCATCCGCCTGTAGTTATGAAGACGCCGGTAGCATTGTGAAAAATTTTGTGAAACCTTACAACACTACCGGAATAAAACTTTTCCTGGAAATCGAAGAAGGTAACTGCCATGTGCGTCAAAATGCCTCATGGACCACGTTGTTTAGGGAGAACTGGCGTTTAGTTGCTTCACTGTGAGTTTTTGTGTCGCGATCTCTTACGGAATTTCTCATTGACATTTTTAACAATCTTCCAGTGGCTTCTACACGTTCATCGTAGTAGTCACCGTTGTAGCATCCCTGAACGACTTTGGTGTCATCAAGATTGAACCCCATCCGAAGACACCTACCGTGCAGACTACAGCTAACGAAAATAACAACGAGTCCAACGTGTCCCCGCCTAACGAAGAAATCAATCTGCTCCATCAAACCCTGATGTCCTTCTCGATTAAACGCACTCTCCGCCAAGTGCTTGGCGGCGAGGATGAAACCCTCGCTGGCAAAGACGTCGTAGGATGCCTGTCGGGACTTCGCGCATTTTCCACGATCGCCCTGTTTTGTGCCCTCCGTTTGATTCCCATGGGCTTCCAACCGTTCACAAATCGAAACGAATTCACCGAAAGCTTCAACACTCCATGGAGTGTAGCTCTGCGAGTGTTGATGCTCTACGCCGACGTGTACCTGGTAATCAGCGGATTTCTGGCTGCGTACCACATGGTTGGCGAGTACCAACAGAAACAGAAGGTCGCTTGGTTCCGCAGAATTGTTGGGCGCTATCTAAGGTTAGTAAACCAGAATTAATATGGAACTGTTCTATAATATGAACAAATATTCCACAGACTCACTTTGCCGCTGATCCCGGTGCTGATCTTCTACTCCGTCGTTTGGGAACACCTGGGCAGTGGACCACAGTGGGGAGATGTCGTCGTCAAAAATGCCAACTTGTGCAAACACAACTTCTGGAACAACGTCCTGTTCATCCAGAATTGGTACCCCGTTGAAGAAAGCGTAAGTATCTCGCGGTCGATTCAGACCACCTTCCATGACCGTCCCATTTGTTCCAGTGTGCGCCGCATACCTTCCAGCTGGCCGTTGAGATGCAACTCGCCATTCTGGCACCACTCCTCTTGATCATATTGACAGCGAACCCGTTCTACGGCATCGCCACGTTTGTCCTGCTGCACGGGCTTTCCACGGCGATGCGGTTCGTATCCACCACGGAGGACCGCCTCTCACCCTACATCTACCACGGGATTCGCCTAACCCAAATCTACCGTACGGTCAATCTGAGCTTCTCGGAAACGCTGCACCGAGCGACTCCATATCTTGCCGGATTTGGGCTGGGCTACTTCTTGCGAGAAGGCAACATCCGCAAGCAGGTTGACCGCGGTATCCGAATAAGCGGTTGGATCGGGGTGATGATCGCCTTTGGATGGTGCTTCATATCCCCTTTGAACACTTCGGAGAAGGAGTTCCAATACGACATTAACGATGCAGCCCAGTACGCTGCATTGGCACCGCTCTCCTGGGCGTTATCCATCTGCTGGGTTATCTATTTTTGCGTTACCCATGAACACAGTTTGCTGAACCGCTTGCTCAGCTGTCGCATCATGACTTTCCTTAGCAAAATCTCGTACTCGGTGTCACTGATCCAGTTTTTGGTATTCTTCTACTTCGCGGGAACGACCCGAGGCAGTGAGACCTTCAGTTGGTCCGGCTATTTGAACCGCACCGAGGTATGCTTGCTAGTTGTGGCAGGAACACTGTTGACTGTGTTGTACGACCTACCGGTTCAGAACATTAAGTCGATGCTTGATCGATCGGGTGTTTTCGATCGAATGGAAAAGAAAGATACCTCCGTGGTATTGACAACTCCGAAGGAAGACGGACAGGATGAAGCTAGTCAAAATGGAGTGGAGAAACCTGTGGAAAATGGCAGTGCTGCTAGCAGCCATGCGGAAGGTAAAAAGGAAGAAGAAAAGAAGGCCGAGGAAGATTTTGTTAGTCCGTTTGATGATCGCGATGATGACTATTCACCAAGACATACGTGGAAGCGATCAACACCCGATCCAGAACCCAAACCTGCCACTCCTACCAAAGGGTTCTGGGACGATCAGGAAGAAAGGTATTTTTTAAATTGTTGGAAGATTCATTTAATAAATCATAAATGCTTTGCAGTGATGCCCCGAAATCCACAATCAAAGCCCCTTCTCCAACAAAATCGTCCATGGAACAGGTAAGTGAAGAAGAGGAAGACGTGGAAGAGATTGTGGTCGAGGAAGTCGAGGAAGAGGTGGAAGAAGAGGAGGATGAGGAAGAAGACGAAGAGGATATCGACGAAGCAAAAGAAGTACTGCATAGACCAACGGGAGCACAATCGGCGGCAGAAGAAGAGGTTAAAGCGGAACCGGAAAGACCACAGTTTACGATAGGCTCCACTATAACGAGCAGAAGCTACAGCAGAAGTCCGTCCTACAGTCCGCCTTATGTGAGACGCCAGTGGCGACGTACCTGGGACGACTAGGAAGCAAATGAAAAGAAGCATTGAATTGGATACGAATACTCGGACAACATAGAAAAGACACTTTCAAGTAGGAATAATCCGACCAAACTGACGATAACAGTTCAAGCAACAGCTGAATTATGCATTACGGTAAATATGTTAATCAGTTTTGGTTTTACAGTTTTCCTAAATATCACTTCCTTTCCATGTGAGAGGAATCTCTCTTTTTTTCGAGGTCTTATTCACGATTTTTTATTCTAGACTTTACATACCATTTCTCAAAAAAATCCAGGCTTAAACATTATTTTTTTAAATCACAAAAAGATAAAAAATAAATGGGGAACCTCGACAAGACTCCATTGAGCAGTGTTGGTAAAATATTTCTCATTCTCAAATCATTGAGCCATAAAGAGCGAGAAAACTTGCCATTTTAATTCAAATGTTTATTCATCTATGCGATGAATCGATGTTCGTAGATTTATTCACCAATCTCAATCATCGAGCCACATCGAGTCCTCCCGCGCGAGCGGACTCGTTTGCGAATTTGAAGGTTTGCATGACTGCTAGGTTTTTTAATGCCAAACCGCATCGCTCCAAAAAGCGTTTAAAATCAATTTGGGGTAAAATAATGGATCAATCAAGGTAACTCATTTAGCACTCACCGCATCAAAACAACGGCGGCACTGTATACGCATATTTCTATTCGTGTGCTTTTGACAGAACATGTCTACGGTGGCGCGATCTGTTCATTTCATAGCGGCGGTTTTTGCTTATTGATTGGTCCATTGTTTTCACACGCAAGAGTGTATATTTGCTATGCGACGAACACCAATTCACTGTTTTCAACGAAAGAGAACAAAAGACAACCTATGATGATTGAAATGTATGTTTCAACTCAGCCATGAATTTTAGAAGCTGAGTTGATGCGTTTGCTGCGTTTTAACTCACGATTGATTTGAATCGTTCATGAATTTAATTTGGAGATTTTGAGTTTTTTCCAACACTGCGAAGAACAGAACAATTCTTGCAATGGATCAAACGGATTAACCATTCCGTCCCCAACGTCAGGGGCCCTCCTTAGCCGTGCGGTAAGATGCGCGGCTACAAAGCAAGACCATGCTGAGGGTGGCTGGGTTCGATTCCCGGTGCCGGTCTAAGTAATTTTCGGATTGGAAATTGTCTCGACTTCCCTGGATATAAAAGTATCATCGTGTAAGCCTCATGATATACGAATGCATAAATGGTAACTTGGCTTAGAAACCTCGCAGTTATTAACTGTGGAAGTGCTTAATGAACACTAAGCTGCGAGGCGGCTCTGTCCCAGTGTGGGGATGTAATGCCAATAAGAAGAAGAAAGAAGTCCCCAACGTCTGTTTTAAAGGGCTTTCAAAAATCTAAACTGCTGTAAAAATCGTATTTCTTGACCGATTCTTTCGCAACAAGTTGCATTCCATCCGGATGGACCCCAATTTTCGATTCTAGTTTCGAGGCTATCCACAGTATGGTTCCAGAATTATTCCAGATTCCGTTGGGGTCAGTTGTCTACGAAATAAGTGTTTATCATTTCTTTAAAGATTTGAATATATTCTAGGCTTGGCAGTAACGGACTGATTGATTGCAATTGAAAATCCTGGTGGAACCTACTTATTTCTAGCAACAGCGAGTGGATTTGACGTAGGGGACGAACATTGTAGTGGGCTTTACCACAATCCGTGAAACAGCAAATTCGTTAGCTGCATAAGGAATTTTCAACAATCCAACACGAAACCATGTGATTTCCTCCCTTTTGCTCATTATATTCAGAAATCATTTATGATGTGCGGTACAATTCGAATTGGCTTTATGGCTCCTTCAATCTGAAACAATAAATTAAGAATTTATTTTAAAAGCCGTAACGGAGTTTGAATAAAATGCGTCATGTATTTAACGAATCCCTTAAATTAAATTAGCATATCTGATCATATATCATAAATATAGGGTATCTGTTCCTATATCAATAACAATAAGGCAATGCGCATATGAAAATAAATGCACTGATTTCTCACCCAATAATCAAGAAACATGTGAATAATTATGCTCGGCTCATGTAATTTTTAATTGAGAACAATTTGGTAACTTCAAAAATGAAATTTTCATCACATTATAGAAGTATTTAGCTAAAAAACATCATTACCGCCATGCACCAATTTCAATAACATTCAAAAACAGTTAATTCTATGCCTGTACCTATATCAATAATACTGTTTCCAACATAAAATACGCACACTATTACATGTGTGTATACGTAACAATATGATTGCAGTGATGCCGAATTCTTCAATATTTTGTATTTGAGTTGAAATATAATTACAAAATTGCTGTTTTTGTTGCAGTTTTCCATCTTATCAGTTAAATTTTGTGTTTGTCATAATTTATCTTTTCGATATAATTTATTTTACAAACATAAGAGTTGAATTTCACAATGAAAGTTTATTCAAGCATTTTTTAAATAAAAATGTTGGTCGGCAACCCTTGCAGATACTGCCAGCCATGTAAACAGTTTGGAATACGGACAAGGATAATTTAGACGTTGTCCGAAATAAACCTATATCAAACTATAGGAAATCGCGTTGATTTTTAAAATATAATTATATTCATAGTGAAAATGTGATGTGCTTTATGTGCTGTGAAGTGAATTTTGAAGGGATAGAATAGTTTTAGCTTGAAATTGAGTGGAAAACAACGGCGTGAAAACAGATGAATCTGCTAGTAGCAATCGAGCAGTGCATCAAACCATCAGTTCAAAGGTAGGAAAATGCAAATAAAAGTGCTTTCTAATTTTATCTTTTAATAATTTGATTCTTGTGAATTAAAACATTACTCAAACAAAATCTTGAATAATATTCCAAACATTCAAGAATGTGTTCCATCCATTATTGTGTACATACGATGTGAGAAATTGTAAATAAATTGATTTTTTATTTGGACTATCGACGGTTGGGATTAATATACGGGCTGTTATTAATATGGGAACAGATACCCTACTTTTTTTAATTATTGTATATTTATCTTATCTATATAGCGACCCACTTCTACACCGGTAGTATCTAAACGGGAATGTAAAATAAGAACGCAACTCAAAATTAGTCGAGAGTTTCCAAATTTAGCGCCCCGTACTGGGTTGCTAAATTTCTATCCAGTTTTCCGCGAGCGGTAATGGCCGCCAGCTTGCCTGCGGGTTAGTCTCTGATTTGACGTTTCTGGAGGTCAACTGCACCCACCATTCGAGCATTTTGATCAATGTGGTATATGAAAAGGCTTGGATTCACTGAATCAGCACCTTCTTATATGCAACATTGGTCAGAATGCTCGGAGCGGTGGGTGCAGTTGACCTCCAAAAACGTCAAATCAGAGACTGACCCGCAGGCAAGCTGGCGGCCATTACCGCTCGCGGAAAACTGGATACAGTGTTGCTATTTTGTGAAACGTCACATTACAGAGGTGAACCAGTCAAGAGCTGAAAGCCTCTTTAATAAAGAAGAAAAAAAAAACGTCACTTTAGTATTGATAAAAATTGCAGAAAATCCGAGAGAAAATCTGTTTTTCTTTTTCAGAACAATTTGACGTATACAATCAAATAGGAAGGGAAATAGAAGTAACTACAGTAATAGATCGGCTCGATACACACCGGCGCCCGCTAGAGCCCACATGGATTTTCCGTGAAAGGAAATCCTACTGTTTTTTTTTTTGCAAGTTATTCAAGGAGGAGGTCTTTCAGGAATCCCTCAGAAGAGAACTCAGAAGGTTCTTTTAATAATTATTTAGTATCTTCTTCAGTGAGCTCCTCCAGAAAATCTCCCGCAAGTTTCGTTTTTCTGTGGTTCATCATAAGGGAACTGTTCCAATCTCCATCTAACTGAACATATTGTCGGGCCGCCACCAAACCGGACCGCGCGATTGAGCACTCGCGCTGCGACGCGAGTCGCGACAATTTGATTTATGTCATTAGTAGTGCGCATCATGCACGCATAGATGTACTATCATGCGCACTAATCAGAAATGAGTTGCGACGTCTGATAACTGCAGATATTTCATTTTATTGAAAACAAATTTTCGATTTTCTACCATAGAGTAGAGTGGGGCAAGAGTGCGTGTGGGGTAAGAGTACGTTTTCGATTTTTTGAAGTAATAATAAAAGATAAACTAACAGCACTGCATCAGTTTGACAGGTATTCTGGCCAACTATTATCATGTGTAATTGTAAATGATTTGAATAAACAACAAGGGAGATATGGAGTTAGATTACTTTTCGGTCATTTTGCTAAAAATAATTGGATTTCCGCAACTAGTATTTCATTACCATATATACGTTCAATCAGGTGAACATTATACCATTTCGATAACCTATTGTATAGAGTACTTTATGGTACAGAACACCAATCCGGTTGGTTTTCCAAGAAGTCAAAACCATTACTTGAATAATTTGTGGGGTAAAAGTACGCAGGAATCGGTGGGGCAAGAGTACGCATATGAATCTTCAAGTTATGATGTCAAACCCGTGTCTCTGGCCGAAATAAGACTTCTTCCAAAGCGTAAAGATCCACAACTAAGAAAAAAGGACAGAATTTGAAATTATCACAAGTTTTTAGGATAAGTTGAAGTAATTCGGTGTTAGAAAGGACTTAGCGAACAAAGCACTGAAGTGAAATAATGAAATTGTATTAGGACTTGTTGCTCACCTAAACATAGTACGAAAACACAATTTCATCTAAATTATAATTACATTTAATCAAAAGAAACATTCATAAATTACGCAACGTTTAGCTGGGAGGGGTTTTGAGATGTGTGACGATCTATATCATTTTTAGAGGATTCATACAAATAGTGTAAAATAGGGGGGAGGGGTGATGAAATAGCCAAATTTTACGTTACGTGATTGGTGAACTTTCTTTAAGGAAAATGCCTTTGTATACGCCACGCGAAACCTGATATATATTTTTACCTCTGTAGTTTTTTGTATATATTATAACAATGGTTTTTCGTATGAAAGTGCACATTTTTAGGACCCCCTCCCTCTTTAAGAGTTACGTAATCTTTAAACATTCCCTAATATATGCTCATTAAACATCAATTAAATGTTATTAACTCTTATTTGTGTTAATATATACTTAAAGCACATGGTTGGATAAATGCGTACTCTTACCCCACCCGATGCGCACTTTTACCCCACCGGTGGGGTAACCCGATCAAGAATGCATAACAAATTTATAACAAGGGGAGTTATTTATTTCAGAAAAATAGTTAGTTGTTAAAATAACAAAAATTATAACAAAATTCCCTCTAGCCGTAACATAATTATATCAGAGGTTGTTACCTTCATTTCAACATTATAACAACCGTTGATATGAATATGAGGTACAAAAATCTACTTTCATGGTAATTGCCTACATCACGTATAAAAATGTGGTACGCTACAACGCCGGATTTCCATCCGTAATGTAGGCAATTAACTTTGTACTAGCTATTAACATCGAACATTGATTCAAGTTATACTGGAGGTGATTACCTTCGCTTTTTTCCAATATCAAAAAATGTAGGCAATTATTTTGTGTAAATATACATAACTAATGTTGTTATAATTTTGATATGAAATAAAACTGGCCGAAGACACATTTTTATCGAATTATCTAATTATAACACACGTTGTTTTAAATAACAACCATTGATAGAATTGAGTTATAATTTTGTTATGTATTCCTGATCGGGAAGAGTGCGTTTTTCACTTGTCTTGCAATAAGGGTTCTACTAAAACGAATCTCAATAATTTCAATATTTTTTCCACTGGGTAACATAAAGGAAGAGTACATGAATCATCTACACTGATTTGATATGCAGAAGCTTGCTTCATAAGGGCCACATGATCGATTGAAAACTAAGTGCGTACTCTTGCCCCACTCTACTCTACACGGAATATATTGATCTAATCGCGAAGAAAGGAATACGGCACCAAATTCGTAGCTTCTTTTTTTAAACATGCGTGCTCACTGCCGAAAAAACACAACATTTTAAATGAAAATTAAATCAAATACCTTTCCATTGCTTTGTTTTTGATGGGATGAACATCGGAGCCATGAGATGAAATCCCTATATGATTTGCTTTGGAAATTTAACTAGGATCTTTGGAAGATTTCTCCGGGAGTTCCCCAGCAATCATTGAGTTCTTTTAAGAATCTTTAGCAGTTCCCCCAGAATTCTTCCAGAATCTTTTGGATTTTTTTATTGGAATTGCCCTATAATCTCTTTTGTGGTTTCAAACAACTTTGCAAGAGAATTCGTCGGATTATTTCGGAAGTTGTTTCGAGGTAAATTTCCAGGAGGAAGGAAATCCAGAAGGAATGACTGTAAAATAAATTTAAAAAAAGCTTGATATAATATATTTAAGTACTATGACGGGTCTTCAGTAAGCTTTGCGAGCAAAAGCGTAGGAATAATTCCAGTTGATTCTATGCAAAAGCGGGCATAGAAAAACTTTCAATTAATAACCAAGAAAATGCTAATAAAATACTAAGTTGAGGAGCTGGCCCAGTTCCAATTGAAATGTAGAGTCATTGAAAAAGAAGATGACTATACTTTTAGCAACGCCCGGTGAGAACTCAATATGTTTATGAAGTCGCTATACCTAAAATAGAAACCACCGGTGGGAAGATGGGGCGCTATCCTAAAATAGCACTCGGGAAGGGGCGCTATTATGAGAATAGCGATGAGGACTCCCGTGGAGGTGCTCTTAGTGATATAATAACATTCTCAAAAATATTTCACAAACATAGACCAGATGAGTTACGAGAAATATTTCTAATTCTGTAACACACTAGAGATAAAATTGATTATTTCTCAAAATATTTAAGGTGAAGGTGGGTTAAGTACCAAAACAAAGCTTTGAAAGTATTGGTATAATAAAAACTGTCATATACTGTAGTAGTATTGGTGTCGTATTTATGAAAAAACAAAGAATATTAGTAGGGTGGTTCAAAAAACGACGCAGCTCCACCACGCTCACTTGATTCCGTCCCATGCTCCGACTGTCCTCCAAAAGCCGATTTGAACAAAAACTGATTGAGAACAAGGAGGTTTAAGTTTGTATGAAAACTATTATGGGAAACTAAACCTTTCATTACACTGGCTACAGCGCCTCCCCTCCAAACGCTGGCGAAAAGAGAACCCACATAGCTGAAAGCAACATTCCAGAGACTTCACTGAACGCACCTTAGGAAAGATCCGTTGAAATAGCATTTTATACTCCGCTCACCCCCATGTCACACTTTTTGTATGAAGTATCTGCTCCTGGTGCGATAGATATCACAGAAAAAATCTGGCTATTTTGTTGAATTACACAATTACACAAACACAATGTCAGCGGAACGGAAACGGCAAATTTGACAGAAAATATATGGGCTAACTGTCAAATTTGCCGTTTCCGTTTCTGTTCCGCCGACATTGTATTTGGGGCTTTATTATCATGCTAAAGATTTGCAACCTCGATTAAAATCGATTACCAACTATTGGAACGTTCATTCAATATGCTTTGTCTAAGGAGTTAAAGCTCTTGAATTTCATCCAGTCATATGGTCTTCCCCTCGCCAGTGCCCAATCACGGAGTGCCACAATCAGAATAATGTAAAATTCAACCTCGCCATATCAACTGCCATACAAATCTGAAACGACCTGTGCACAGTAAGCCTTTATTCAAACCGACCGAAACCAGCGAACGACACCGAAAATATGAAACATAATCGACTGAGCGTGACGGAGCAAAATCAGTTTTGAACCACCCTGTTTATTAGTTTGCTGCTATCGGTACCGGTGTTTACATTCGCTCCGCGATCAGATTTTAATTGTTTTCTTTGGGCAAAAATTGCAGTTTATATTAAGAGCAAGATTACCGGTGGTGAGTTTAAGCCGTTTGGCAGCGCAGTATCATTACTTGGCACTTTACCGGTCGCTACTAAATGCGCTGCTTATAACAGTAGCGCGACTGACAGGTGACCAGATTTGGTAGCGCGATGATGGCGCTGCTATTTGATGAACTGTCAACTGTCAAATGTCACCGGTACGGAATACAGCAACCAAATTGAGAGCCGAAAAAAGTGACCGATACGGAAACGAGTGACGAAACTAAAATGAAAGCGCTGCGCGGGTGATTAAAATGCTCGCGACCGTTAATGATGCTCTAAGTTTTTGCTTCAAACAAGTGACTTATTCCAAAAAGTGAAGTTTAATTTGCATTCCATCAACATTTTGGGCTGCTCATGTGCGGAGAAGTGTGTAAAAATTTTATTTTTTCAATGCCCTTTGAGTGAAGTGAAGTGCAGTGATAAACCCACCAAACCGCGGACGGCTGTTATATTGGAACGAAACTGCTGGTTTATGCTATATTTCGTTAATTATCACGGGAAGTACATAAATTTACTGTGAACAGGTTAGTAATCTGAATATTAAATTTTGTTCGATGCTGTTCGATGCATTCGAATGTTGGTGGGTGAGGAGTGCGGCAGGTGTGGGGTTGACCGTGGAAGGTCCGGTGCCATATTGAATGCCATCGTGGCACTCTTCCAACTATGTCCTTAAAGCGAGGCGGAGCAATTTTAATGTTCATAAAAGTGAGCGTTTTTCAATTGGGTTTATTTATCTTGAATTTTTGAATAATATTATTCATAACTATTGTTATGAAAACTCATATGTGAATATGTACGGCTACTGAACGAGCTCGAGATTCCCAAATTGGACGCATAGTCAAATCACTCGCAATAGTCCAATCACGCATAGTCAAATCACGTTCAGTAGCCGATAGGTTGCGGAGACCGACGGAGGTCCTTCGTAACTTAGTTGGTTAAAGCACCAGTCTAGCGTTAGGGTCATGGGTTCGAGTCCCATCGAAGAGAAAATGGCTACCTTTAATACATTTCCCAAATCAATATCTTCCACATAACGTACATATTCACATATGAGTTTTCATAACATTGTAAATTAACGTCCAAGTCGGGTGGTTTAATCCCCGGAAATAGGCAATTAACTTTGATTGAACATGACTATTGTTCAAATCGAATTTCTTGTCTCTGAAAGTCTTGAAATATTATTCCAACAGCCAGTCACCGCAAATTTAAAAAATCCAAAAATCGCTAACTCGGATGGTGAATTCTAACCCTTCCTATACCAACCCACCTTTTGAAAACCAAAATAATAGTAGTTTGTGCAACTGTAATACTACGAGTGCTGAAAAATCGACGAGTTGCACACGCTATTTTTTGCAATGACGAAAAATGGGCTTAAATATGATAAATCTGTACCAAAATGATACAATTTCATTAAATTCACATGATCAATCTTGCCAAAAAATCATGTTGCTGCAGAAAACAGATTCCATGTTATCGTGTCCCATTATGTGCTCGACAGACCATAAAGCGATAGATAAACCTGCCTTTGGAGAATTTGATGTCATTCCCATAACATTATTTCATTTATTACGTGCCACAGAGAATACACTATTTGTACACTCACCCAAGCCAATTGAGCTACATGCGGTCATGTAACTATTGTTCTAATGCTGGTTTTACATTATAGCACCCAAATGAGTGCTATAATGGATTTTTTGCAATTTCTGATCGTAATTCTAAACCAGTTCGTCTTTGAGTGATAAAACGGCCTATCTTTCCATACCAACGAAATGGGTACTTTAATGAACATTATGCAACTCAAATGGGTTGCATAAAATTCATTATAGCACTCATTTGGGTGCTATAATGGGAAACCAACATAAGGACAGTAGTTACATGACTATAATATACTGAATTAGCTTGGGTTAGTGTTCAAATAGTGTATTCTCTGCATCACGTAATAAATGAAATAGTTTGATGGACATGACATCAAAAATATCCACAGGCGACGAGTACATCTATCGCTTCAAGGCTTATCGAACTATGCAATATGGCACGATAACATGGAATCTGATTGTTTTCTGCAGCAATATAATTTATTGGCAAGAATGATCATGTGGAGTGGATTGTACAATTTTGGTACAGATCTATCGAATTTAAGTCCAATTTTCGTCATTGCATAAAATAGCGTGTGCAACTCGTTGCAAAACTCGATTTTTTGAGCACTCGTAGTATTTATCCAACTCGGCAAACCTCGTTGGATAAACGTAGAACTCGTGCTGAAAAAATCATCTTTTTGCAACTTGTTGCATAAACTACTATTATGCAACCCATTTGAGTTGCATATTGTTCATTAAAGCACCCATGTCATTGGTATGGAAAAGTAGGCCGTTTTATCACTAAAACGCCAACTTTCACCAAAAGAAGCGGAATTCGATCAAGTTTTAGGGGCTCTATGGATTTTTCGGACTGGCCACGGAATTATTCCGGTTTTAAAATGGGTGTTAGCTTTCGGCCATCTGCCAGAACGCATACTTCGGAAATGATTATTTTATATATTTTGAAGAGAAGTGGCATGCGGCATATCAAACTTCATGATTTCAAAAGTAATAGCATTCTATAGTAGTTGATGGTAGTTGGGTTCGATTCCGGTGCCGGTCCAGGCAATTTTAGGATTGGAAATTATCTCGACTTCCCTGGGCATAAAAGTATCATCGTGTTAGCATCATGATTTACGAATGCAAAAATGGTTAGCAGATTTAGCGAGTACCGGTATGAGGGTCAATTTTGGGAAAACGAGCTAATCCCATCATGCGGCATAATAAACAAATTTATGACAAATGTTTAGCTTCTGATTTTAAGAATTTAACTCAAATTTCCAGGGAAAATATAGGAATGATAATATAATAAATTAGCAATCATTTGTCATAAACTCAAGAATTTTGTAGAACAACGACTTTTGGGGGAAACAGTATTTTTATGCTTGAAAATCACTTTAACATGGACAAAACGTGAACGGAACGAATCGCAATGTTCACAAGACTTGTAAAGCACACCCAAAGCTTCCGTATAGAGGTTGTTGCGATAGTTTTCGACGTTTATATCTCTTGTTAGATTTTTTCCAAAATTGAAAATAGCCCAAAAACACTAAATCGACTTGAGCCACCTCGAAATTTTATCCAAATTAGCTGAAAATTTGACAGGAGACTTATTTTAGCATAAGAATTGTGATTCTGGGCTGACCGGTTGAATTTTTGATACTTTTTGAAAACATGAAGAGGTCTAATGAACATGTACGTCCAAGTTTGGAAGATGATATTAGCATTTCCATATCATTGTAAATCGTTTAACTTCACGTAGAAGTAACACACACAAAATCATTAATTCAGTGTACTACCCTTGGTGGAGGCATCCATCAATTCAGCTGTTATTGGTCTACGGTACAGCAGCAGTGCCTTTCTCTGCTTTGTGCTCTCCGAGGCAGCCAAGTTGGTTGCGACGAGACGGTCGCAATGAGAAAACAGAACTGTGCAATAAAAATCCTATTCGACTAGATGCTGATGTCATATTAGAAATTTGGAGACAGTACTCGTCGATAGCAAATCCTTCCGCACGCGATGGCATATGCTAGATTTTTTACGTACAGGTTATCCGACTTCGTCAGTAGATGGGAATAATCAGCGCGGGGGGAAAACATACATTTTCAGTGCAAAGTGTAAACAAACGAGCATACATTCCATACAAAAATCCAAGATGGCTGAGTTGGGGATATTTACAAGTCTGATAACCTGTATATAAAAAAATCTTGGGCATATGAGCAAATCAAACCACCTTCCTTTGCCAGTGGAGATTATAGATAGTGGAATATATAGATGAGCGAAGATAAATCCTCTGTCTCCAAACGAACTGTCAAACGTGTCTCCAAACGAGCATGACGTCACGATTTCAATGGAAACGTTAAGGGCTGTGACGTCATATGCGCGTGTGCACGGGTAAAAAAATTGACTCAGCCATGCTTTCGCTCATCTATAGATTCTACTATCTATAGTGGAGATATATCAGCTTTCACACTGATATTCTTCCCTCCCCCCTCATACGGGAGCTTGGCAGAAGGAAGGTCGTGTGATATGTGCCATCACAAATATTGCCCTCCGCTCGCTTTCAAATCGACTTCTATAAAAACATTCTTCATGCCTGCCGTATCCTAACGGAACTATCAATTCTATACTTTCGCCTCTAATTCTATCATGAACATGTACGTCTAAGTTTGGAAGATGATATTAGCATTTCCATATCATTAACAAAATTAGTATCATTACAAGTTGGTATGTTAAGCTAAAAAATTATATACATTGAACATCAACTCATGGAGGTTTCCCTGTATTCCGAGTGATCATTTTGATGAAAACGAGTAAAGAACTGGTTTCAGGAATAAAAATTTAAGCAAATAAAGCCTAGCAACGCTTTGATGAAAATTTAGAGTGGAAAATATACCCCTGAAGCATAACCTATGTTTGAGCAAAGTGAAAATTCTAGAATGAATTATTTTCAGATAAAATACCATTAAATATAAATATTCGAAATCGGAAGAACAGTCTATGATTAAAAAAAGACAAAAATAATAACGATGAAAATCAGGTGAAACACAGATTAACTAAAAAAAACGCACAAATAAATATAAATATGCGAAACCCGAAAGAACAGTCTATGACTAAAAGAAGGAAAAATTCAACAATGAAAATCAGGTTAAACACAAATAAATATAAATGTGCGAAACTATGCGAGAAAAGCCTATGATTAAAAGAAGGAAAAATTCTACAATTGAATATTATCAGGTGAAACACAAATAAACATAAATGTGCAAAATAATGGTTGATAAATACTCGACGTTTTGCCTAAATTTTATAATTTCAACCTCTTATCCCATCTCACCTTTTAATACTTCGATTTTTTGACCTTCGACTTTTTTGTTCTACAACCATGAGTTCTATCTTTTGTTCGTTCGACGTTTCGTCCTTTCGACTGTTTGACCCTTCGACCTTTTGTCCTTTCGACCTTTTCACTCAAGTTTTTTTTGTTTCGACCTTTAGTCCTTCGGCATTTTGGCTCTTCGGCCTTTTGTCCTTTTTGACCTTCGACTTTTTGTTCTTCGACCATTAGTTCTATTTTTGTTCTTTCGACGTTTGATCCTTTCGACCTTTTTCCTTCGACGTTCTAGCCTTTCAACCTTTTGTCTCTTCGAACTTTCGACCCTTAGACCTTTTAACCCTTCGACCTTTTGGCCTTTCGACCGTTTGTCCTTTCGACCTTTTGACTCAGATTTTTTGTTTCGACCTTTTGTCCCTTCGACTTTTTGGCCCTTCGACCTTTTGTCCTTTCGACCTTTTAACCTTCGACGTTTTGTCCTTCGACCTTTTGACCTTAGACCTTTTGTCCTACAACCATTGGAAAGTGAGAGTGAGAAGGAAGATTTTGTCCCACAAATAAAGAAGAAAAAAGAAAGATAGGTAGAATAAAAATGTAAGAAGAAAGAAGAAAGAAATAAGAAGCAAGAAAGAAGGAGGAAAATAAAAAGGAAGAAAAAAAAGTATAAAGAAGAAAAAAACGAGAAGACAGAATTGAGACGAAAGAAGGAAGATAGAAGAAACAAAAACGAAGGAATGAAAAAGGAATAAGATTTCTCGCTTGTCATTTTTTGCTTCTACTTTTCTTACTTCTCATTTCCATTTTCTTTTCAATAAATCTAATTTTTCATAACTCATTACTCATTACTCACTTCACACTCCTTATTCTTAATTTATTATCGTATATTTTTCCCTTCTCTCTTTTACATTCTTCACGTCCAATTCTTAAATTTTAATTTCTCATTACGGCCGAACACCTTTACAGTCTCTTTACAGGTGCGAATTCGCACTGCTACCGCCCACATGGGTCTCAATTATTCACTGTTGGTTACTATCAACTCCCCCCAAAGCCAATATTTTGCGCTCTCGCTTGCTCTTGCTGGAAATTATCTCGCTCATGTAAAAGAGCAATGGTTATAACTTTGCAAAATTTTCCGTTTACAATTTACTTATTCTACAATAGATCAACATGTTTTATCTTGTGTTTTGTTATTTTCAAACTTCGCATCAGATTAACAAATTTTCAGATAAATAAAGTGCTTAAGACATAAATTGGCCATTTCGTTCTATTACAAATTTACAACACCGCCTGAATAAAAACGTTCCTTTTGAAGTTCTAATTTATATAATAATTTATGTTAAACAGAGAAACATTCATTCGAAAAGTGAACAAAGATTTGTTCATCTCTTCCATCTAACACATTTGGAAAGAAAGTAAGCTAATGGAAAGCCAGACAATAGCCAATTAAACGTAAACCGGCTGTTGTTTTATATATCTGTCGGTCTTGTTTTTTATATCTGCTCACATTGTAATCCCTTTCTTTTGCCAAAAACAAAAGTCTGACAAGCAATAAACCTCCATCCATCATCTGAAATACTACGACTCAGAAATTACATGAGCATTATATCTACATTCTTCAATTTAGTTTCGTAGAGCAGAATAGGTTCCACTTGCCCCGTTTGAAGGGGTAAGTGGGTCCCACAGGTAAATTCATTTAAGTCACTACCAATGTTTTTGTAACTGAACAAATGGCTTACAACACGTCAACACTTCAACAACGGAAGCATATAGTGATGTATCCGTGGTTAATGTCCTAAAATACTCTGTTCTCTAAGTATGCTTTAGCGATTTTGCTGAACTAACGTTTTTTTTAGGTCCCACTTGCCCCGGTGTACCTTATATCCAGTGGCGCCGGGAGTGGGTGGGACACGTAGGACATGTCCTACGCATGAAAATACTTGGGTGGGACACTCGAAGCATTGTCCTACCCATGATTATGACAAGAACTTTAATACTAAATATCAAGTTAAATATTGATACATACAGTTATTAGATAACAAGAATCTGTAAATTAGTTAAGGAAAGATTGCAGAGCTATTTAGAGGATTTACCTAATATCCAAAATATTTCTGGGTTTTGAAAAGATTTTTTCCTAAACAGTCTCTCGAGATTTTATTATGATTCCAGGATATCCAAAATTGATTCAAGGACGCCTGAAGGTTTTCATCAAAAAGTTCAATTTTTTCAACGTTTTCTAGTGTTTCGTAAATTTTGTTGAAAACTGTCTGAAAGCTGTAATGGTCCTTGATGAGTCAGAAATATTCTTGAAAGTACATTTTTTGAATTCCTTGAAGTTTCTTGGGAAACCACACAATATAGAATCTAAATTTGTTCTCTCTGCATTCACTACGCAAAAGTCCAACATCCGGAGTGCCATAAATAATGGCATAAATACTCTGTGAGATTCATGAAGATTTCTAAAAATCCTTTACGAGATTTGATAATCCTTTAAGGTTTTTGGTCGATTTAAAGTTACTTGTGTGGTCTCTAGCCTTCCGAAATTCCAATGGATTCCTGAATAGTTAGAAAGATAGTGATATCCGCTTGACACCATTAAAAATCTGCATGGAATGTCTGGAATAATTTTAGTATTATCCAGCTTTTTACGCTAGCCATAAATTAACAAGGGGTGAATCAAATTTGACATATGCCTTGTACTTGAATTAAAGTAAGATATCTTGGTAGCCATGAATTAGATTCAATTTTGAGGATCTGTCATATTTGCTTACATCAACATAAGTTTTCAAAAACAAGTACAAATGATCGAAGATAAACTTGTATTTCGTGTTATACTTCTGAATATGAAACTAACTTCATTATTTCTAGGAGTTTGAAGGTGCAACGCAGAACACAAATCATGATTCAAAAACTGAGACTTGAAAATTCCATTGAACGAAGAAATCGGGAAAAGAAGAACAAAATCTCGGTTCTATTTGATCGGTTCGTGTTGCCCCTTGATCCTACTTTGGATGATCTGAACGACCATTTCAACACTGGATACACAGGACTTACTTTAGTGTTTTTTGGGTGATATGTGAACAGATGCAAGCACTGGAGAAATGGAAAAATCCAAATCGTTTCGCAACAGCTGCGTGGAGTGGGGATGTTATATTTTCTGGGAATCACAGATCAGATGATGAGCCATGCCCTATAAGATCTACCTGTATGATTTGTACCCACATGTGATATCACTCTTGATTAAAGTAAAATAAAGTGAATTGTTATTCCAAAAGATATTTTAGTTACTAGATAAAGATTGTCGCTTCGGTTCCCTTTGTTCTGCTGTCCGAAACATGTATACATACCTGTCAAATCGTATGGATTTTCCTTCTTTGACATTTAGCTCCCTATCCTCGCCAGCAAAAGATGTTCCGGACAGCGACGACAGCGACAATCTTTATCTAGTAACTAAAATATCTTTTGTTATTCCATATTACTATCCCTAAATTAACTTGTATTCTGGACTCTTGTATTTTACGTGGGAAACAAAATCCCCATTCGACATTAGTTCAACTGCCAACTACCTACTCTTTTAAATGAAAATTATGCCGGGATGTTATTGGCTATCTAAACCATGTTTTTGACCATGAAACCGTTAAAAAATCTTGAGATTCGTACCCTCAGAAGCATGTCGAGTTCTATGGAAACCTGAAATGAGTAAAAGAAATAAAAATGTGTTCCAAAAGAAACAATAATTGATTGAAATATAAAACCATTTTCATAGACATTTTCAGATTTCGAACAAAATATGACAGCTTAATGTTTGCATTGAAAATTTCAACTAATCACAGATTGCTAAGATCCTTTTAAGCAAATTATAGTTGAAAATTATAGTGGACACATCATGTGTCAAAAGGGGTGATTCAAAGCATTATGGCATTGTTGCGTAAAAAGCTGGATACCCGGAGATATCTCTTAAAGTACAAAAGGATTTCTTTAAACCTTAAGATATTACTTGAAAGTAGCTTAGATTACAGAGTGTTACTCTGAAAACATTTTTAAAGTTTTTCTCAGCTATGCTATCGCCTACCATTATGAGAATACAGAAGCTTGATGGACCGTGATTCTGTGGTACTCGTCGTTTCGTTCGAAAAAAGCGCGATCCTCCTCAGTATACAGAAGGCAATGGGCGTGCGTGATTATTTTCTTGTCGAGAAACAGAGAAGATAAATAATTTAGTGTTTGATAGATCATGTTTCTTTAGTGCGCATGATTTGATCGAAAGAAGAACGATTCTTCTCAGGACGCATAGGCCGTCGGCCGTGCATTGCGCTGAGTAGATTTCGGATCGTGCTATCGCTCATGAACCGAAACACAACTATTAAGTTCGAAATAATGATTTTTTTTAACGCATACCAAGATTATGTTATCTAAACTAACCAAGGATTAATATCCTTTCCCGTGGCGCATACGGAGATGCAGAGAATTCATTGGTCTCTTGAATCAATGAGTTTTGAACTTATTTTCTTATTCTCATCCTAAACGGACTGTAAGAACGTAACCGGCATCGTTGGTGGTTTTGAATTTATGAAACTCTAAAGCATGTACAGTGAGAATAGTTGATTCTCGGCCAATCATGATTCGACTATGAAGGAGAGTATAGCTTTTTTAATAGAATCGAAATTTATACCCAAGTTATTCCTGTCAAATTCGTTTTTCTCCTGTTTGATAAATCTTTTTATTTGTCCTACCCACGTCTCGGAAGGTGACCGCGCCTCTGGTTATAACCATTGCTCTTTTCATTCGGGAGATAATTTTAGAATGTAAAATACACATCTGTTAATGAACTGTATAATACTCAGGGTTCGTAATGCTCACTCAATCTCAGGAGCACAGGATGCTCCCTCACGAAAATTTTCGGGGAGAAATCGCTTTTCGGGAAAGAAAAACAACCTGGAGAGTGATAACCATTTTTCGCTCACTTCGATTGCCGCCAATCATTGGTTTGCTCTTTTTCTTTTATATTCGAGTCTTTTCGTGGCATCATAAATGCAAATTGTAGTAGCTTCATTCATTTTTCATTTATTTAGTCTACATCTATACAGATAACACTGAATCAACAATTTGACGCCACAATACACGGTTCGAGGCCGCATCTCTCCATCCTCGAATACGCCCCACGCTCGCCAAGTCGTTCTGCACCTGGTCTGCCCATCTCGCTCGCTGCGCTCCACGCCGTCTCGTACCTGCCGGATCGGAAGCGAACATCATCTTTGCAGGGTTGCTGTCCGGCATTCTTGCAACATGTCCTGCCCATCGTACCCTTCCGGCTTTAGCTACCTTCTGGATACTGGGTTCGCCGTAGAGCTGGGCGAGCTCATGGTTCATTCTTCGCCGCCACACACCGTCTTCTTGCACACCGCCAAAGATGGTCCTAAGCACCCGTCTCTCGAATACTCCGAGTGCTTGCAAGTCCTCCTCGAGCATTGTCCATGTTTCATGTCCGTAGAGGACAACCGGTCTTATTAACGTCTTGTACATGACACATTTGGTGCGGTGGCGAATCTTTTCCGACCGCAGTTTCTTCTGGAGCCCGTAGTAGGCCCGACTTCCACAGATGATGCGCCTTCGTATTTCGCGACTAACGTTGTTGTCAGCCGTTAGCAAGGATCCGAGGTAGACGAATTCCTCGACCACCTCGAAGGTATCCCCGTCTATCGTAACACTGCTTCCCAGGCGGGCCCTGTCGCGCTCGGTTCCGCCCACAAGCATGTACTTTGTCTTTGACGCATTCACCACCAGTCCAACTTTTGTTGCTCCACATTTCAGGCTTCACGTTTCAGTTCTGCCACCTTTGCAAATGTTCGGCCGACAATGTCCATGTCATCCGCGAAGCAAATAAATTGGCTGGATCTGTTGAAAATCGTACCCCGGCTGTTACACCCGGCTCTCCGCATGACACCTTCTAGCGCAATGTTGAACAACAGGCACGAAAGTCCATCACCTTGTCTTAGTCCCCGGCGCGATTCGAACGAACTGGAGTGTTCGCCCGAAATCTTCACACAGTTTTGCACACCATCCACCGTTGCTTTGATCAGTCTGGTAAGCTTCCCAGGGAAGCTGTTCTCGTCCATAATTTTCCATAGCTCTACGCGGTCTATACTGTCGTATGCCGCCTTGAAATCAACGAACAGATGGTGCGTTGGGACCTGGTAGTCACGGCATTTTTGAAGGATTTGCCGTACAGTAAAGATCTGGTCCGTTGTCGAGCGGCCGTCAACGAAGCCGGCTTGATACCTTCCCACGAACTCGTTCACTAATGGTGACAGACGACGGAAGATGATCTGGGATATCACTTTGTAGGCGGCATTAAGGATGGTGATCGCTCGAAAGTTCTCACACTCCAGTTTGTCGCCTTTCTTGTAGATGGGGCATATAACCCCTTCCTTCCACTCCTCCGGTAGCTGTTCGGTTTCCCAGATTCTGACTATCAGTTTGTGCAGGCAAGTGACCAGCTTTTCCGGGCCCATCTTGATGAGCTCAGCTCCGATACCATCCTTACCAGCTGCTTTATTGGTCTTTAGCTGTTGGATGGCATCCTTAACTTCCCTCAAGGTGGGGGCTGGTTGGCTGGTTTGGCTTGTAGTAGCTAATGTGGAACAAATAACTCAATGCTTTCATACAGATAGCGTGGCGGTGTGACTAGAGTAAGCGCATCCCTACGGCTATTATTGTTACTATTCTGAGTTCGAATCCCGGCGCGGCCATACAATTTTGTAATTTGTTCTGCGATCATTCTCGCAAAAAGTGAGTGAGAGATAAAAGAGCGATTTTTTGTTTGTCTTTGTCTTCCAAAGCTAATTCTGTTTCGGTTGCTAATTGATTGATTTTCGGCGAGAAATAAAACAAATGTTTGCCAGATTGTCCGGACGTTTCGGTCGATTCACTGGCCTTCGACCATCTTCTGCGGACTCTAAAATACACATATATATTGTCAAGAAAACATAAATAACACAAAATAATCACTCACAATCTTCCTGCCGCTTCCTTACTCTAAGACGGCCGGACAATCTGGCGAACATTTGTTTTATTTCTCGCCGAAAATCAATCAATTAGCAACCGAAACATAAAATCGCGGCGATCGATCCATTGTCATCATCAAAGCTAATTCTATAGAAAATATTGATGGGTGAAAGATGATCCTCAATATAAACAACGAAAAAAGCTTCTCTCTTGGCCCAAAAAACGCTTGCTTTGGTCTCATTGAAACGAAAAGTCGAAACCCTGATAATACTAAACAAACGATATCAAACCGCATCTGATTCAGATCCATATGCTATATGAATGTCGAAGTTATTTTTCACTAGACAAAGATCTAAATACAGATAAAATTGTTCTTTCGAAAATGTTGTTCAAATTTCAAATATGTCCCACTTGCCCCATGTATGTTAAAACTCAAGGGCAAGCGAAAATTGCAAATTTTGGCTTAAATTAAAAGTTTCAAATCGTTTTCGATGTCACACAATTATTTAATAGCTGAAACTATTCGAGTTTCACATCAATGGAAAATTTTGAAACGACTATTCTTTTGGAAATCCATTGAATCAAAATAAAAGTAGTAGGTTTTTTCCGGTAGTTAAACTCTAAAAGTCATGATCAAGCAATAGCATTAGCATAGTGTTTCAAATAGTTTTAATTCCAAAAAAAAATGTGTTGGGTGAATTCATTGATAGTCCTGCTTCATCTTTTTAGAACATTGTTACCATTAAAAACGATCATCGATTCATCGGCAGCCATAGCATAGTACCCACTTACCCCGAGTTTTCCCTTGCCCCGGGGTACCTTTTCTGTAAAGGGCATTGATTTTATTTTTTCTATTGGATAATCAACATCAACACGCGTATAGGGCGAGATGTATAGATATGTCTATCTGTCGAAATTCACACCCACATTACCAGCAAGCACATACGCCATGAAAACGCTGTGGTGCCAAATGGAGGAAGCTCAGAGCTGCGCAGAGAATGCAATGTTTTTCACCGTCATTGGATCTATTCGTAATTCATAAATTCAGCTGAGAACAATTCTAGATGAACATTTCAAATGGGCCTAACTAACTTTGACCTCGAACTGAGAAATCAAGAAATGAAAATTCGAATGAAAAAAATATTCCCTATTTTAACAGAAAAACAATATATCAGTTTTTAAATGATTCTTAGACGTAAAAACAGTCGTAGAATTCGAATATAATGTTTGTTTGGCATTTTTCATAAAGTACGGATGGTTTATAAACAGTTTTGTTACTTAGGACCTATTGTTTTTAATTTTTCAGTTGGGACTTGTTACGTAGGACATTATGCAAAGATGACTGCCACTTCGGACCTTAGTATAATTTAATTACACTTTTCAGTTTTACATGTAATAAGTTGATTTTAGGTATTGTTTTCTGTAAATTTCAGCTCAATCAACTATTGGCATACGCTGGCGCATTTAATATGCAGTTTATATGAGGTTTTCAGCCAAAATATACAGCCCTAAAACAATTTCGCTTGGGAAGTTGATTCTAACTGCCCGATTGAGCTCATATTGGTAGGAAATGCAGTTGTCCGTGGGAGTCTATAACTTTTTGTTTCCAAAGCCAGTCTAGTGGTGTTATTATATGCCTAGTGTTTATCCAACAACTAATAACTTCTTTTTATTTACTCTGCATTTCTTTTGTAACTTGGTCTGCTTTTCAACTTAGTATTGTGCATTTTCTCAATTATTATTTGAAAGCTTCTCATACAATGGATGCAGTATTCCTAGGGTGTCGAGATTTCCTATCCGAAAACATTCCATACCGGATCAAGAATCGAACTCGCCATCCATAACTAAACTAAAACGACATCATAACACAGGCAATTTAAATACTCGTGCCCCATAATGATGCTCTTAACAACCTGCGGCAAAGTTCGAGCAATAAAATTAATTCCGTATGATTAAGACTGTTCACTGTGTGTGATGGAATTCCTTTCTAATACACACTGCTCCCATTAATGTGATAAAAGATTAAGTGATTTTCAATAGAAAGTACAGGAATTATGAATTTTCAATTTTTTCCATTTTTATTCAACTGTTTTGATTTTTCTGTTTTATTTTCTTCTATCACATAACACGGGACTAATGTCCGAGATCTCTGTATAGTGATCTGAGTCTTGAAATCCAGACGAGCTCCCAAGTCATCACAGTTCTGCAATATGCCAGCACGACGGCCAATGGTAAACCCTCTTCCATTTCGTCAGTGGCAAAGCTCGCTGAAAAACCTAAAATTGTTCAGGATCTTCTGGTAGGCCACATTTTTCCTCCCCTCCAGACCATCGTTAAGAGAGCGAGTTCCGTTTAAAAAAAAATCTCACGGTACTTGTCGCGGCAAACGTTGTTAGTTGATTGTTGATCACTAATTCCTTTTCGATGCGCTTGCACAGTCGACTGGCCCAGCCTAGTATGGGGAGAATAAAAAGTTTCAGTGAGAAAATCATTCTTTGAAAATTTGGAATGATTTATTAGATTTGAAGTTTATATGGGATTATCAGCTGCATTGAATTTCTCACCTAAGCAAATAATCCATGGGATGTGATCTTAAGGTCACTCCTGACGGAATCCAATATTAAAAGTGCTCACGTTTTCGGGGGCACACCACTCGATACGGAAGCAACACACAACTGTCATTTTTATTATTTCACGCATGCTGCGAGGTAGCAAAGCTGAATCAACAAAAACGACAGTTGTGCGCCGCCTCTGAATCGAATGATGTGCCCCGAAAACGCGAGCACTTTGGAACTTGGATTCCGTCAGGAGTGACCTTAATAACGAAAGAGCACAGCGTCGGCTAGCGTGGGGATTTGGGTTGCCTGGGATCTGCCGTATGGGAGGTTGGCAGCAGTAGGATATGCGATTCGCAATCAAAGATTCCACTGAAGTCATTTCCTTCATTAACTGGCAGTTCACAAACGAAAGTAACCCCTGGAGAATGTAATTAGAAAAACTTAACTAATGCATGAAATAATATTAAAATTCCCTTACCTCTTGTTTGTGTTGGGATCGATGTCGTGCTTGGTCAGGAATCCGATGATAAAGAGCTCCGCCAAGATAATATATTATAATCAAAGTTCCGCCAGCTAACTTGATTGATTAGCGGACTAGCTTGCTCTTGGCGACTCTTGAGTGTTATCTTCATTTAATTTTAGTTACAAAACATACTTTTAATAGAGAAAACAAAAAATTGTTAATGTGCGACCAAAGGTCCCATCTGAAATTTTGATTTTGTTTTGGCAAATTTCAGATGGGACCGTCCAAGGGCCTCATACGCCTGTCACTGGCGAACAAAGCTCGTGTACTCTGCATCGAAGCTTAGAACCGGTGTTAGGGCGCAATCGTTAATGTGAACATTTTTATATTCGGTTAGCTACTGCAAATAAATTCTTTTTCGAGTCCCTATAATCAAGCAGGTAAATCAAGCATATCACATCATTATATTGCTGCATGATTGAGTGTTTATTTTTGATAAAATATCGAAAACAAAAGTGTGCATAAAAATTGCCTCGCCATAACAAAAAGGTGGTAGAGAATTAACACTGTTGTTTACAGTTTAGAACCAAATCCAGATGTCGCACATGTTGGGGTAGGGATTCAGTGCTACGCCTTCTCCCCCTGGGACCGTCAAATTGCAAAAGGTCCAAACGACAACTCTGTCGGATATTGCCGATAATGCAGGTTGGACGTTTTTCACTGGAAAAAATATATAGTGAAATAATGAAAAAATAAATGTGGATTTAAATTGACCGCTAAGATTAGGAGCACAGTTGAGTGTCTGCGCTAATAACTCGATTTGTTTACAAATGTTACTTAGAACCTTTAGAAATGTTCCTCTAGAGTTGTTTTTCATTTACTTCACATATTTGGCGATAACATAAAGTAATATTTTTTATTTATTAGAAGTGTGAATCGATTTATTCCTAGATAAAATAAATGAACAGTATACCCTTCAGTTTTGTACAATCTGGCATCCTTGTGTTGCTACAACAGTAGTGAAATAGGATTGATATATAATCAACGATAATTATATTTTAAAAGAAATTCATCCATAGTTTTTCAGCCTTAGAAGCTGGTTTTTAATTTTTAATCATTAGAGAATGTAACCGCAAGTGTGAAAAATGTACTGCATAAAGATCTGTTGTGTTTTGAATAGTGCATTCCACTGAATTCGGTGATAAAGTTTAGTGTCGGTGAGTGCTGATAGTAGGGACGTTCCGATACTTCTGATATATCGGAAGATCGATAATTTTGTTTCGATATCCGATATTTTTGTATCGATATTTTGCTTTCAATATATCGGTCATATCGATATTTTTGCTTTCGATATCGATATATTGAATCAGAACAAGGTAACACAAAAATAACAATTTTGTGAAAAGAAAATACTTCAAAATGAATCTGGGATGCCGTATTTTTAATGGTTAAGGTCACTCCTGATGGAATCCAAGATTAAAAGTGCTCGCGTTTTCGGGGCACACCACTCGATTCAGAGACGGCGCACAACTGTCATTTTTGTTGATTTAGCTTTGCTGCGTCGCAGCATGCGTGAAATAATAAAAATGACAGTTGTGCGTTGCTTCCGTATCGAGTGGTGTTCCCCCGAAAACGCGAGCACTTTTAAACTTGGATTCCGTCAGGAGTGACCATAAGATGAATTTTCTCGGAAGCGCCGATAGTGTGAGGTGTGCGCATCACAAATAGTTTTGGCAACTCGACACTTTGCATTGACACGCTGTTGTGCAACATTTGTCATGCCACTATTCCTTGAATTCTTACGATAATAATAATATTTACATACATTAGGGCCAATTGTAATCTGTTGATGAAATCACACGGTAAACAAATAACAGTAATCCAGTAGAATTCAATAGGGGAGGAGAAGACCGACAGGTGTCATCGAGAGAAAAAGTAGAATCTTTGAAATTTCACACGGTTTGGTATAGGAAATGAAGTATATTTTTGTTGTAAAACGGAAATTAAAGATTTTTCTCAAAAAAATCTTGGTTTAAAGGGTTAGAATTTTAAAAGCACATAAAATAGACATGAAATCTTAATTTTAATATTTTTTTTTTTCAAAAAAGCAGCAAATGCTGAATTTATAACCCAACAAACTACAAATATGTCTTACTAAAAAAAAATTATAACGTTCTAGAAGTTTTCTAACTTTTTCTTGAAACTTTTCCAGGTGGCAGCACTGATAAAAGAACCTCCCCCATTATATATTTGCCGTGTTCCTATGATAAAATAGATAAATTAGCTTTAGAAATCAGGAAGAGATTTGTGTAAATGGGAATTTAGAAAAATTGTAAAATATATGAAAATTTCCTTCCGAAATTCAAAAGACTGTCCCCTAGAAATTAAAGAGAATTTCATTAGGAAGTTCAATATTTCTACCCGTTTTTAAAGAAAATTTTGAATTCTTTTTTGATGGAAATTTTTCCGCCAATTTTAAAGAATGCCTGTGAAAAGTTATGCGAATTTCCTTTTTTACTAAAGAATATTATAATGGATTTTTTTTCGTGAAAATTCTTAATTTTCTTGGAAAATTAAATTAAAAAAAAAACTTCCGTGGAAATGAATAGAGAATTTTCTATTGTTGAGGATCAGAATAATCCGAGAAGAAATATAAAAAAAAAATCAATGAAATTTCAGCAATTTTCGCGAAACTTCAGTTGAATTTTTTGAGCGAATGGCAAATAGTGAGGTCAGTACCGCTACCGGTTAAAACTTCGACGAACGACGACGATGATTGTTGAGCTGGGACACTATAGAAGCAGATTGGATTAAGGTAATAGAAAAAAGTGGTAAAACAGTATTACAATAGTAATTGAATAACTACAACAAATATATTCTAAATATTCTCATTTCTGAAATATCATATGATTTTCCGATATATCGATATTTTTATTCCATTGGTATCGATACTTTGATTCGATTATCGTATCGAATAAAATATCGATATTTTGAAGTATCCGAACGTCCCTAGCTGATAGCTTAATACGTATGAGCGAGTGTAGAGAATCAAGTATGATTTTCAACCCATATCAGTAAGTGATTTTCTCTTTTTATTAAATTTAATCTTCTTCTTCTTATTGGCATTACATCCCACACTGGGACAGAGCCACCTCGCAGCTTAGTGTTCATTAAGCACTTCCACAGTTATTAACTGCGAGGTTTCTAAGCCAGGTTACCATTTTGCATTCGTATATCATGAGGCTAACACGATGATACTTTTATGCCCAGGGAAGTCGAGACAATTTCCTAGACCAGCACCGGAAGTCGAAACCAACCACCCTCAGCATGGTCTTGCTTTGTAGCCGCGCGTCTTACCACATGGCTAAGGAGGGCCCCCTATTTTATTAAATTGAATATTATCAGTGAATTATTTCTCAAACTATTGATATTATCACATAAATTAATCCCATGGAAATGTGCTTCAATAGTTGTCAGTTCAAATAAACTGCGATAAAGGGGCCCTCCTTGGCCGTGCGGTAAGACGTGCGGCTACAAAGCAAGATCATGCTGAGGGTGGCTGGGTTCGATTCCCGGTACCGGTCTAGGCAATTTTCGGATTGGAAATTGTCTCGACTTCCCTGGGCATAAACGTATCATCATGTTAGCCTCATGATATACGAATGCAAAAATGGTAACTTGGCTTAGAAACCTCGCAGTTAATAACTGTGGAAGTGCTTAATGAATACTAAGCTGCGAGGCGGCTCTGTCCCAGTGTGGGGATGTAATGCCAATAAGAAGAAGAAGAAACTGCGATAAAACTGTTTATTTTACGCTAGGCTAGAGGTTAAGCCATCTCAAAATGAGATTAATATTGGGTCTGAGATGGATATTGGAGCATATACCCTAGATGAAAGTTAGAAAAAACGCAAACGCTCAAGAAACGCAAACGCACTGCAGTTCTCGCCACAACCAACAGATGGCAGCACATGTAGTTGCGTTATGCCGTCTTCCCCTGTCATGCAGCGAAAAGGAAACGATGATAACGCATTGCATGCTTCTTGCTCGCAAGAGTTATCACCCAAACACGTGCTTGCGGTTTTGTCGGTTTTGTTGTTTCATTTGATTCGAAGATTGTTGAAGATGAAATTACAGTCGATTACGTGTTGAACTGGACCGATTGATTAATTAATTTTATAATTCATGAATCTCATTTACAACTTGATTTCCAAAACCATTGTTCTACGAGAAGTGGAAAACAATAATCCAAACGAACACCCTACCATACCACCATAGCACGAACAAATTGATCGCAGTATGGTACGCGTGCGGCAAATCGATAAGCTTTCGAACGGACCACCGACTGATTAAAACGAAGACGCGTCTAAGTCACTAGTTGAAACACCGCACCCGAAATGGCGCAGTTGATTTCGGACCGCTCTGTAATCTATTCTCATATTAGTCAATCCTGCGCTATATTGTGAGACATAAACAAATTGGTTTATAGTGGGTCACTTATCATAAGACGAGTTAGTACTGCAATATGTATCGCACTCTTGTGTATCTATCTATACAGATACCTATTTCTTTGGTTCGCGATGAGATGAATATATGTTCAGTGAGATGAAGATCGGAACAGTTCCCCTTTAATGATGTCTTCCGCAGAAACCCATAAATTTAATACCTCTTCAATTTGGGTTCCACACCATATTCTTGGTTACCGAGGAACAAACGAATCGCATTTTTATAAAGTGTTTCCCATTTGATTTAGCTGGCGTAAACAAGAAAACGCTCATCAATTTTCGTTTGAAGAGCATTCAAACATTTTTTTTGTGGTTTAAAATTTAGTTTATTTAGTCAATTCATGTTAATATTTACAAAGTTGTTGTATAGTTCAAACATTTATGCTAAGTTGAAACTCTAGAGCGTTAACATCAATTAGGTATATCCAAGGAATGTAAAATAACAACATTGCCAATGACAACGACATTATCCTCTCTTGTAAATGTTGGGACAAACTCAACTCGCAATAAGCGTTTGTCCCAAACTGCAACAGAATAGGACAATTATCGCCTGCCACGCATTTTGAGAAGTAGTCGGTTTCCGATGATGTTTTTGGTTAAATTAGTATCAGTTATCATAGATTAGACATAAACTTAACCATCTGTTGACATGATTTGCGTTTTACTTCTGAAATGAGCAAGTTATCGCAGTTTGAAAAGTTTACAATAATTACCTCTCCATGTTTGTTGCAAATAAAATGGAACGCAACAATGTCTTTATCCTCTGCAGATGGGGACAAAGAGTTGTCGCTATTCTCTTTGTCGCTTGTTTTTCGCATTTTTCAGCGACAATTACATTCCTTGATTATATCATTATTATTATTAACGAAGCAGATGTAATTTATTAGTAGTTTCAGAGGGCTTCGCGAGGTCTTCAAACGAAAGTCGTCTCCATCCATCCATTACTTGCGCCAGCTTTTGCTGCAGGACCGTCCATGCCGGGCCGACACGAGCACAAGAAGAGAATTTATGTTGAAGTGTTTCTGGTGTTTGATTGCCACAGTGTTGGCAATTCTCATCAGCTGATAAATGCATCACATGCAGCAGTTTGCGGTGCTCGGTTTTCCCGTTGACGAAGAGATAGAGTTGAGATCGTTGCGCTGACGAGAGCTCTTTCATACGGATGTTACGCCACGCGCGTGGCCAGTCAACTGCCGGACTGTTTTGTTCCACCTTTGGTAGCTCAGTTTGCAGTACGAAGTGTTGATGGATTTGATCGGCGGAGGGGTTTTGTTGAATTTGGCGAGGAATGTGGGATAAATTGGAAAGGATTAGTTTTAGGTCAGGATTATCCATTGGAGTTGCTGGGCGAGGATTTGCGTGGAAAATTAAGGATTTGTAGTGAGGAATGGAATCGATCTCGGTTAAATGCCGATTAATTGCTAAACTTTTAGGTTTGAGCGCCGGAACTTGCAAGCCTAAGCCAACGTGCTCCTTATTTCGGGCCAGTTGCATTATGGGAACTCGGGCGACTATTCCTCTCCATAAGAAAGTTCCCATCGACGACGTGATTTTGGCCGTATGTACGCCGAAAGGAGGCAGCATCGAAGAAAGGTACCACAATTTTGACGTGCCGAACGTGTTCAGCGTGATCACCTTCTGATGCAGTGTGAGCTTACGTAAAGATTGCAGCCACATTTGCCGTGCAAACATTCCCACCATCGCATTCCAGTTCAGCGTTGTCATCAGCCGTATAGAGTTTGCGAAGGAAATACCCAGAATTTTGACTACATGGGTAGTTTGTAGCCACTGGGTGTCAAACATATTCCCTTCGCAAAACCCCACATTCACCGAGACAGTTTTGCGCAAATTTAATTGCGCGCCGGCGGCAAGACCAAAACGACGAAAGACTTCCCTTATCGCCTCGATCTGCCACAGTGATGTTACGATCACGCTTATAGGCAACCAGCAAATCCTCCCCACACACTTGCTCGAGCCGGCACACCAGAGGATGAAGGTAGATGACGAAAAGGTGCATGGACAACGGGTCCCCTTGCCGCACAGAGCGAGCAATCTCGAACGAACGAGAGAGGCGCCCATTGATGAGTATCCGGGATGTAGACCTACTGGCAATGCGTGCGAGAAGAGCGATGAGCTCCTCGTTGAAGCCGAGCGACCGCATGGTGTCGAAAAGGAATGAATGGCGCACTCGATCGAAGGCGTTCTCCAGATCGAAGCTGATGAGCTTACCGGCGCGACGGTGATCAGAGATGCCAGATTTGAAGACATGTCTTCAATTTGAAGACATTTGAATCTCTGTGAAGACATTTATTTCGTAAAGACATTTTGAAGACTTTTCAAAATATTTGAAGACTTATCTACTTATATGAAGATACCTTGAGACAATCAATAAGCCAGCGAGTGGAAAATACAATTTTATTTTCTACTTTTAAATTCTGCGACTTCTATATGTAAATTATACAAAAGTTTTAAAAGTCCTTGTCTCGGGCCTAGAATCTCAAACATAAAAATACCTTCACACTAGCGGGCTGATAACTGCAACGCATTTTAGACCTCATACGCACTTAACTTTGAGTTGTGCGCTGTTTAAAAAAATCCCGATTGCAGAATTTGTTTGAATTTATCTTGGCCGCGGCGGCGTTTTTGACGTGTATGTAAAAAGGTATTTCGATTATTTCATCGGTGTTCGGATTTGAACCAAATTTCTCGAAGCAGCCCGGATTTTGCGGCAGCTCAAACTAGAATTTATATTTAATTAGCAACTCACAGTTTTATCTTTAGTGTCTACTTACAATAATTGGTCTTATTGTACTCTTGCACACCACACCTTTCTACTCGATCCTGGTTTCTTTTTGTATCGGATACTTTCCCTGCGTACAAATAACAATCTTTAATTCAGTGTCAATTTCTTTTCAGGTCACTTTCTATAACTTACAAGCCGCAATTAATTATGATTTCTTTTCTTTTCAGTTACGATATAAGGCGATCACCGAGATGAACAGTTGGACTATTTGAAAGGAATTTGAAAGCACTTATTAATAAATAATCCATTTTCCTGAATAGTATAATTTGTACAATTACTTACTGCAAATATTCCACAATCCTAAGCACAAGATAGTTTACTGGCACTTATAATTCACGGTGGTAGGTCATTTGGCATAAAGTCGTTTGGCATAATGCCGTTTGGCATAAAGGCCGTTTGGCATAATGTCGTTTGGCATAACGGCCGTTTGGCATAATGGCCGTTTGGCATAATGGTCATTTGGCATAATAGTTGTGTAATCATCATTTTCGAATCCTACGCATAATATTTCAATTATTTATAATGATTGTCACTTTAACATTACAAAAAAAATGTTTTAAATTGATTTTTTCGAATTCAAGTTCAAATTCTGTATACTTTTGTAATAAAATCTGCCTATTTCACTTGAAATTTTTTTACCTCTGGGTCAGCAGCAAGACCGTCGTTGATTAAAATAAACTACAAAATATGGAGAGTCAAAAAGCAAAATTGTAAGTGCTCAAGAGCAAAAACAACTTTACACAAAAAAAGGCAATAAAAACCAAATGAAGTTATTTTTGCATGACATATATTCATCTTTTTTAAAGCATTTTTTGTCGTTCATAAGTCTAAAAAGTTCCCCCAGATCTGCTTTAACTGAACATCTCCGGGTCCGAGGAAAACAACCAAAGCCTATTAGGGAAGTGTTGGCGGGCCTTGATCTCGAATGCATGTCCCTCGTCCACCAATTTGTGAAAGTTGCTGATGTAAGATTGCGATCTTAGTCTACACACCCCCTTCTCTGTCGTACCCTATATCGAATGTCTTCCTCTTTTTGTCCATTTCAATGTCTGTCGTTAGCCCCTTTCGTATGTCTTCCTCTCATTGTTGTCTCCCAAAAAAATGTTACAGATGTGAAACATCGCCAAGAATGTCAACTATGTGAACATCAGCATCGTAATTTCTTAAGCACCCTAAATTTCCTTCCTTTCCTACTATATTATTGTATTCCCTAACCTCGACCAAACCGCGAGTCTTTCGGTTCCCCAAAACTAACATTATGTATAAGATTTAAGAAATGAATTGTTAAACTTGATTTCGGCTCCGTAACGCTTCACGGCAATTGAGCCTCCAAAATAAACGAAAGATTTAAAAAAAAGTCTAAAAAGTATATGCTTCTTTTTTCAAATAATGCATTTTTCAGGCATAACACAAGGGAGAATATGTATGGTTTCTATTCACAATGTATGCAATATTCAGTTCTAGGAAAGGGAAGATATAACTTGCCTTCTTCCAAAGGATACATTTTTTTGGCGAAGGCAAGGGAAGATTTTATTCATTTGTTTAATAAGGGCATTTGCTCGGTTTACGGCAAAGAAGGATATAATCCCTTCTTTCAAAGGATGCATCTTCCCGACAGTTACATCAGAGAAGATATGGTTCCATTTTTCAAAGGATACATTTGCCCGGCAGATGGCGAAATACGATATGCTTCCTTCGTCCAAATCAGGCATTTGCTCGGTTTGATGCGAGGGAAGATATGATCCCTTCTTTCAGAGGATGGCAGAAGGTCCAGTAGAAGGCAAAAGATGATTTGGTTCCTTATTTGAATTTAAGCATTTACTCGGTTAGAGGCAAGGGAAGATGAGATTCTTTCATTCAGAGGATGCATTTGCTCGGCAAAAGGTAAAAGATGACATAGTTCCTTTATTCAATTCATGCGTTTGCTCGGTTTAAGGCAAAGGAATATATGATTCCTTCATTCAGAAAATGCATTCGCCCGGCAGAAGTCAAGAGAGGAAATGGTGGCTCCACCCCTGTACCCCGAATGCCATTACCCGAAGGCCACTACCCCGAATGGGACAGTACCCCGAAAGCCATTACCCCGAATGGGACACTACTCCGACTCCCGAGATCCGTTACCCCGAAAGTCCAGTAGCCCGAATACATTTCGAATCTGTAGTTTTCTACTATTACTATTTTAACACCCACAGATACCGATGAATCGTAAAATGGCGCATTCGCCCGGTATATAAGCGATAACACCTTCTTTAAATGAATGCGTTGGCCCGGTTTAAGGCAAACAGAGTTGATAATGCCTTCTTTAGATGAAGCCGAATAGAAGAGATAGCACATCCTTTAAATGATCGCGTTTGCAAGGTATAACGAAGCTATGCCTGTTCCTTGCCATGGGAGGAACAAGCATATTCGACAAACAGAAGAGATTTTCTCATTCTAGGGTCTTGTCGTCATGCCCTTCTTGTCACAGTAAGGTTAATCGCCGGCAAATTTCAGAAGCAACTTTTTCTACCCCTGTATTCTGTTTAAATACATGTTCGCGAGCCGTCTCAAGCCCAGTCGACGTGGGCTGAAATTTCCTCCGGCTACCTGCATTGAGCATGGGAACGTGCTTCGAAATTCTCACCTCAACTTTAACAGTCTTCAAAGGTAGCACATGATATGTAGGGAGTTTTTGGAGTAGTCCTGCTATTGAATAAGTCGTACAACAAGTTACATGAGTTATAAATAAATTTCTATTGTTTAATTTTTTTTCACTGAGATAAACTGTAAACTTGAAATCAGGACTACTGGGGATACTTGCTCATTCGGGGTAGTGTCCCACTCGGGGTGATGGTATTCGGGCTAGGCACTCATTCGGGGTCATGGTGTTCGTGGTAGTGGATATATTGGTAGTGTCATATAGTCGAAATGGTTCCTTCTTCCAATTTGCTTGGTTTAAGACACGGTTCGTTCGGTTCAATGCAAGGGGAGATATCATTCGTTTGTTCGGTTCAATGCAAGGGGAGATATCTTCCTTAGAAACCGTTTGCTCATAAAAGGGAGAAATGGTCAAGTTTTCTGGCTTGCCCTTACATGAAAATAATTCAATGTCAATTTAATTTAATGCTGATCTATCTTGCTGGTAGGTGCGTCAACATTTCCGTTTTGACAGGAAGCATATTTATTCCTAATTTGTCACGCCGTACAATTCCGTTCCCAATTATCTTGTAATGCCCATATGAAGGAAACTACGTAACTGAATGGCTCAACAAATCTTACTTATCCATTACACAGCTCAAATAACAATTATGCCAAACGACCATTATGCCAAACGGCCGTTATGCCAAACGGCCATTATGCCAAACGGCCATTATGCCAAACGACTTTATGCCAAACGACATTATGCCAAACGGCATTATGCCAAATGACTTTATGCCAAACGGGGTGCAATCATACTTCACAGTATAAGATTTTATAAATTCAACGCATCTAATTCAATCCTAATGGCAGATTTGTTTACATTTCTTCATCTTTTCTTCTATCAATTCATTCTTTATCCTCCTTTCTAAGCAGACGATGTAAATCGGCAACGAAACTCAGGCAGGGTTGTTCCGTTTGTATGTAGCAGTGTTGGTGGACACGGTGGGTACGATAGCGGTGTTAACAATCGGAAAGCAAAAATTGATTGAATTCTTCTATGACTTGATTTAATCTATTCAACCGTTGAGCTAGAACCTGAATTTTACCTCAATTCCTTTTGAATTCCTTTGATCTTTTCGGCATTTCCATTTGACTTTCCTCTAAATATTCGTCTTTGAATTTTCCGTGAATTTTTAAAAGAATTTTCTGTGAAAATTCCAAAGAATTCTTCGTGTAAAATAAGGAGAATTTCCCATGAAAATTATGAGGAATTTCTTGTCTAAACTCAAGAGAATTAAAATTGGAAATTCAGCTCAAAATTCATATCTAATAATTTCCGTAAAAAGATATAAAGGGAATCCTCTAAAATTTAAATTGAAAATTCTCCTTAATTTCCACAAGTTTTTCCCACAATAAATCCCTTTTAATTTTCACAAGAAAATGGTCTCAACTAATTTTAATAGAATTTTTTACGAATTTCGACAAGAAATTGAATTTGTTCTGGTGTTAAATGATTATTTCTCATTATTTCCATAGTAAACATTATTTCCAATTCTACGTGAAAATCTTCCTAAAAAAATTCAGAGAAATTCCACAAAAAATAAGGGATTTTTATTAAAGATTAGGTAGCAAAATCAGAGGAAACTTGTTACACACTTTCGTTGAATTCTTCCTTGAATTCCTTTGGTAATTCTTCTAGAAATATTTTTGACCATTCTTCCAGTAGTTTCTCTAAGAATTCCTCTAAGAATTTCTTCAAACATACGTTCTGGTATTCTTTCCGAAATTCATCCAGGAGATTTTCCGGAAGTTTCAGCGATTTTTTCGAAAAATCCTCCAGGAATTCATTTGGAAGATACTCCAGAAGTTCCTCCAGAACTCCTTCGGTAGTTCCTTCACGAATTCCTCCACTAGTTCTTCCAGGAATTCTTTTAAAAGTTTCCCCGGGATTTCTGCGGAAGCTATTCCAGGGATCCCTCCGGATGTTTCTCCTCTGGAAGATCCTTCAAGGTTGCCGAATTACTCTCCAAGAATACCTCCATAAGTATACTTCTATTTCCTCCAGGATTTCTTTTGGAATTTTCTGCAGCAATACCTCACGAAGCTTCTCCAACTACCTCCAAGAATTTCTCCAGAAGTTTCTTCTGGAATTCCACCGGAAATTGCTTCAATATCCTTCAGAATTTCATCAGGAAAATCCTTCAGATATTCTTCCAGAAATCCCTCCGGAATTCATCCTGCAGGTTCTACAGATTCCTTCTTCCAAGTATTCCTCCGGAAGTTCCTTCAGAACTTTCTCCAGAAGTTCCTTCAGTAAATCCTTTGGATGTTCCAAGAGGAATTCCTAAGGAAATTTTTTCAGGAGACTTTCAGAAATAATAAGAAACTCCATCCAGAAGTTATAAGGAGCTCCATCGGGAATACATCCGGAAGTTGATCTAGATATTTATCCGGACGTTCCTTTAGAAAATTCTCTGGATGTTTTTCAAGTATTCCACAGTAAATTTTGAATTCCAACAGGGTATTCTTTAAAAAGAAATTTTTAAGAGTTCCACATGAAAATTCAGTTTAAAAATCCGACTCAATACAAAATCCAGGGAAAACTCGTTTTAAAAAAAAGGAATTTAAAAAAATATTCTCTTGAATTCTAACAATTTGAAAGTTATAAAAATAAACATTATTCAACATCAGTAATACAAGTAGATTATTGAATTTACACACCTATTAGGGTCTCCAGTAGCCTTGCGAGAGGATTGCCAATCCAGAAATAGTGAGCTCGATTCTCGGTCCGGTCTAGAATATTATCGGGTTGGAAACATTCTCGACACCCTGGGCATAGTGTATCCATTGTACTTGCCACACAAGATACATACTCATGCAATGGCAGGCATATAGAAAAGCTTTCAATTAATAACTGAGGAAATGCTAATTTAATACTAATAGTTGAAAAGCAGGCCAAGTTTCATTTGGAATATAGAGCCATTGAAGAAGAAGAAGAAGACTATTGGATTTTGAAATTTTTCGCTGGTAATCATAATCTTAATATTGAAGACATTTGAAGACATTTTTAAACGACTGTGAAGACATTGGAAAATATCATCTGGCATCCCTGACGGTGATGACGGAGATTGGTGATCCGATCTTTCAGAGCGAGAGTGGCTTGGAAGATGTTGTGCTCTGAGTTCGAACATTTCTGTCCGTCGCTCAAAACACGGTGGGCTTGCATTACGCACTCTAGTCGGATTTTCAATATACGGGAGAGAAGTTTATAATCGTTTCGCTGTTAAGCAGCGAAAGGCCGGTACGCTCGGGCAGAGTTGTCTCCGCCATTCTTTTTCAACAGTACGATGATACCTTCGACGAGAGCATGCATGGGGAAGATTTCCGGTGAGTGCTTCATTTAGAAGCAAGTTCAACTCACGGTAGATGACGTTGAACATGTGGAGGTAAAACTCTCGTGGGATCCCGTCGGCTCCTGGTGATCGTTTTGCTGCGCTTATTTTGATAGCAGATAATCAGCAGATTCTGCCGTCGTGATCTCTTCTGTGCATCTCCCGTTCAGTGGGTCGTCCGGTGGGATAACGCGTTCGCAAACAAACCCGTCCTCGTTGTTATCTGCTGCTTCTTCCGAGTAGAGGCCGGAAAAAAAAGCAAACAGATTTGCTTCTATTGCTTGTGGCTCAATTGCAATCTCGTTCTCTGCCGTTTGTAGCTGCGAGATGGTTGTTTTTTCTGTCGTCTTTCCCTCAGCTGGAAAATTGACGTAGGCTCTCTGGCCAGGTACGTTTCATTTATGCGCATAAACGCGTGGAAAAAGTTTCGTTGTAGCGCCAGCATTTCACCTTTTAAGCGGTTTATGGTGGTCAACATTTCAGGGTGTTGGTAATATTCGTCGTACGCTAGCCGTGTGAAATCGTGAAATTCCTCGAAAGCGGCTCGAGATTTCCACTTGAAAAACGATTTAGTTTTGGGCTTAGAGTACGACAGCCACAATTCCATCCACGACCACGTACTTCCTGCGCCGCTGAGTCCAATATTGCCACTCATAATGGAACTCGGCTACGTTTTCTTCGGTTAGAAGATGCGGTCGAAGAGCCCAGAAGCCGCGCCCGGGCTCATGTCCCAGTGGGGGGAGACAGAGTCGTACTGTCAGCGCTTTGTGATCTGTGAAACAACAAACGTGCGTGTAGGCGGACTAGCGGACTGCAGCTTGTTTCGTAGGCCGACGCTCACGTACATACGGTCAAGTCGAGATTGCGCGTTCCGATTGACGTACGTGAACCCAGGATCAAGCGGACAAAGCTTTTCCCACGCATCATGCAGCTGCAGCTGCTGTACGGCTGTTTTGAGAGACGGGCTTGTATTCGGGCTGGACGAGTCGCAAGCTCGCAGCACACAGTTGAAATCACCAGCGAGGATGATTTTCTCAGTGGGGTGGCGAAGGCCAGAGTGCCATTGAAGAATTCTTCTCTAGCAGCGCGCTGTGCAGTGCCGGAGGGAGCGTAAATGTTGCAAACTGTCGTGTCGTGCACTCTCAACGTGATCAGCCGGCTGTCGAGGCTTTTCTCGACGTGAGTGTATAACCCCCTAGGCTATGCTCAGTGGAAAAGGGGATCTCTAGGGTCGGAAGAAGGGGAATCGACACAACAAACTCAACGTCACTCGATGATCCACCTCTATTGGGAACTCACTTTAAGGTGCAACTTCTTATGATTGAACCACTCAAAGGCCACACGGCGAACAAAATTCTAATGTGACCGTTAGAGAGTGAGGCATGGTGACCCCTTTCTGGGTCCGGGATAAAACGGGACAAACCAGACTAATAGTGAAACTTTCAATACACTGAAATTGTACTAAAACGATCGAATTCATGCACATACGTATAATTACAAACTTTACATTTTTCTAATTTTGGCCATTTCTTACTAGCTATGTGACGTCACAGTTTCTACTTGCGGTTGTTAGGTCTAGGTTTTGGTGGTACGTGATGGTGGTAGCAGACGATGGTGACGGTTTCGGGCCAGCGGTCCGGAATTCGAGGTCGGACGGTAGGACACTATCTGAGCGCCTGCGACGAAACGGATGACACAGCGTTTTGTTGTGAGAACCCCAGGGTGCTCGCGATTACTCAGGACCCTTCCCGAGGCTGGCGAATTATTGCGGGGGCAGACCGGCTTGGCCTCGATATTGCCGCTGGACTTGCTATCCACTCCGCACTTCTGATCCGAGCTCAAGATGGCGACCTCGTATCGTTATTTTTCCGTCCCTTTCTCGCCTTTCGTCCCTGCGCTATTATAATGTGCTGTCCGTTGTTTGCCCGACCGCGATGGCGTCGCAGACAATAGCTGGAAATATAAAAGAAAAAGGTCCTGTCTTGGACCTACCCGCCATATTAGATTTAGACCACGTTTTTTTCGTAGAACACAAGCGCACTTAAAACGACTAGTATCTCTTCGAATTCATACGACATATTGAAAATTTACCTTTTTCTATTCGATCTTCAGTGTACTTAGTTACACGCCACGGGGGGAACTAGCATTGAAACACCACCCTAGCTTTAAGATACAATAGGTTTTAGATTTCTTTTTGGTATCTATCGTTTTTTTTTACACTACTAACCACTTGTATATAATAGTTAGATCACTACTAATACTATTTATAGCGTAATTAGCTATTTAATGCCACTAGACCTAAGAAAGAACAATACAGATATATTAAAAAAATCACTATAAGTCTGAAAACGCACTTTTTGCGAACTTTGATTTTACTCACGTCGCGCACTTACTGCTCTCTAGCACGTTCCGAGCAGAATTAATTTCACCGTGCTAGCATGCCGAGTACGACCTTAATACATTCTCATAAGAATCCGACCAAACCCGAGTTTGACGAATTTTCTATACGTGCTACGTGAGTTCTACCGCCCCTTGTCCGGCCCTGGATGTTGCACGGAATCTTGGCTGAGTTTTTTGCCACGGTTTTTCTAACCGCTGTCAGCAAATCTACTGAAACGAGAGTGAGTGTGTCGTGGAAATAGGGAGAGGCAGTGGGAGAATGGGAGATCTCTCATTTCTTCCCATAAGCATTGCCCAAAGTCGCATCAAGTACTTCAGAAAATTATTTGTGACCGAGTCACACACCTTAATTATGTAGCCGACAGTTACAAGTGACCTGGATGTGCTCCTTCCCTGCAACAGCGGTCCCTCTCCTCGTGTGATCTACATTAGCAAAAACGACAAAGCCAGGCAAGGAAAGCTGTTCGTTCTCGACTTCTTGCAGACACACGATATCGAGGCTTTGGCTACTGATGAAGGTTCGGAGCGCGTGGAGTTTCGTGGGGTTCGTGATAGTTCCGATGTTGATGGATCCGAGGTTGTACGACGTGAGAGCCATTTATGGAAGAGAATCTACGCCCTGCTCGTCGTCACCGTCGTCGCATCGTTGCTTTTTGCCGGGTGGACGTCCTCGGCTTCGCCCGCTTCTTGTGGATGTTGACGAGTCATCCGTTTCGTTGCCGGTGGTTCGGCTCTGCGATCGAGTCACAGGCTTTTTAAACAAGTCGGCCAAGACTGCTTCGGCGCTGTACGTTTGTGTGCGCAGTGATGACGATGATGAACTGCACGCGCTTTGCATGTTCAACAACGGGCTTGGGGACGTCGTTCTAACGATGCTCGGTGGCTGGCTGGCTGGTACAATTAATGAGCCAGACGGTTCGGTCTGACTCGCTGGCTTCGGCAGCTCGGGAAAGGCCTCCAGCGATGCTGGTGGTGGAGCGATAGTACACTCTCCGACCGGTTTGACGACCGAAGGTTTTGTGCCGCTTGTCTTCTTCGGTTGTGATCGTGGCACAGCTTGTTTCGTCACGTTGGCGTAGCTCTTCTGGACCAGCAGTTTCTTGTTCTGCACACAAGATATGCCAGTGTGGGCTTGTTCTTTGCAGTGTTTGCATGAAGAAATCTGCCCCTTGTAGACGATGTACGCCTGCTGACCATCGATCGTGACCCACGAATCAATGTTTCGCTGAATCAGCATACGGACCGACCATATGCCGAGCGGAATCCCACCAAACTCAAAACCATCACCCCACGTCAGCTCGCGTAGCGAGATCACTTCGCCGAACGCACTGAGGAAACCGACGATCTTCTCTTCGGGAACGTTTTCCGGCAAGTCGTGCACTTTCACTTCCACACTTCCATCTTTCATGGTTATATGGAGCTTGTGCTTCTTCCCCGCAATATCCACTTCATGCTTTTCGTCGTGTTCGTCCACGATTTTTTGTGCGAGCGTCAGGTCTTTAACCTTGACGAACGCACATTGTTCACCGCGGTGGCACTGGAATCTCACAACATCTTCTTTCTTCAGCCCTAAAACAGTGTGGCAGAAGCCATGCACCTTCTCGAAAGACGGCTTCACTGGGAAGCGCGAGTAATCTATTCGAAAAGTATTTTCTCGCCTCATCGCGGATCACTAAAGCGCGACGCGGCACGAACGGATGAAAAATAAACCACAGGATTTAATCGCTTGACTTTCGGAGAGCGCAATCAAAAATACGTCTGCTCGTCTCAGAAGCTGAGCGGTAACTGGCATTAGCAAGAATATGTAATAGAAGCATAGTATTTATAAACCGTTTTCTGCAGCAAGATTCAGGTTTGTCTGTCAGCAGAGTAGGGTAAGGACTGTAAACAAGAGAAAGCTAGAATCTTCAAACTGGAGAATTTTGTTAATAAAATGTGTGATGACCACAATTACTGGCTTGGACAAGGAAATTCTTTTGTGATTGAAATCGACTAAACATACTGAGAAAATGTATAAAATCTTTAATTCAACATATCACCTTCATAAGACCTACTTAACCCTAATAGCTTATTCACAAAAATCACTTTCGTTAGCTATCTCAGAAGCCATTTCACTTACAAGCTAACCATCAGCATCACGCGCTCGAATCATCCGAAGTGCTTTGCGTACACGCCGTTCCGTTGCTGTTGTTGGTGGCCACACCTTTTTGCACAGCCGTATGCTGATGATGGCTTCCAATGGTTGCCCGACCGCTGACCGGACGTGCCCTCCTCAGTAGTATCTTCTCGATTCCGTGGATCGGCGATTCGAAAACCAAACACAACCCCAGCGCCGACAGGAAAGTAAGAATCACGTGGGACAGAGTGACAGCCGTCTACGGAAGAAAGGAATGGTTAGAAGTGTTAAAATAAACGTCACTGTTTTTTTCTACTTACCATATTTATGACACCACCGTACATGGGGACACGCTGCGAAGCACTGAAGTACAGCTCAACGAGTCCATTCGTCAGATAGGCACAGTAAGTCAACCGACTGATCGGAACCAGCGGCCGCGACGAGAGGAATTTCTTCAGTGGTCCTGCGTGTCCGGTTACGCAAGCTAGCACTAGCCATCCGTTGGAGAGACTCCAACCGAGTCGATGAAGCGCTGCGTAGACGGCATTGTACAGATAGTTCTCCGTTCCGGTGGAGTTGTAGAACGCAGTAATGCCCATCATTGACGACGTTCCTACTACAGTTGAGATTGTCCAGATTAAAAACAGTTTCTGCTTGCCGATTGTTATGCTGGGGAAGAATAACTATGAAGTTGAAATACATGTAAAATTCAAAGCCAGAAGGCCCATACTTTTTCTCTTGCATAATATGCACCAGATATCCGACGACCAGTCCGAAAATGTAGGCCGTCGCACGCATGTGAGTCTTGACATAGACGTTGGCGAAGTACGAGTTCGATTGCAAGTCAGTCACCTCACTGAAATTGTTTAAGCCATTGTGAGAATTTTATATTTTTTTTTCTTAACAAATCGTAACTTACTCCGCGTAGATCATCAACGAGGGATCCAGTTCTCCGTAATATGTTACTAAAAAGGGAATTACTACGGACAGCGCCGCAACCGTCGCAAGTAGAGTAACTCCCACCCGCCTGCCGTACCGCCAAAGAGGATACAGCAGCAGTGGTGCCAGCACGAACAGTTGCGTATCGGCCGCCAGGTACCACGATTGGAACATGCAAATACTATCGGTTCCGAGGTAGTTGTTAATGTAGAGAGCATTGCGCCACCAGCTGTCGCGGCAGCGAGCTTGTTCCAGGAGCATCCTTTTGTCCCACAGAGGACCACTACCCAAACGAGGAAGCCACGTAGCGTACAGAGCAATGATGGCCCCATATGCGGGGGTTAGTCGAATGTAGCGGAAGATGTACAGCAATCCGAAGTTGATCTTGCCATTGCGTTTGTCCAGCTCGATGAGAAGAAGGCGAGTGAACAGGAAACCACTCAACAGCAGGAAGGTGTCCACGAGAAGGGGCGAGTTGAGTAGAAAAGTATTGCGCATGTACTTGGCTTGCTGTGAAAAGAAATTAAAAATGCTTGATTATTTAAGAAAGCAAACTAAAATTTCAAAGAAGAATAAGAAAATTTCCATAAAAAATAGGAAATTGCTAATAAAGAAATCATGGTTTGAACAATAATGATGCAAAATTTTCATGCACCATTAAGAATTTTTCACAAAACAAAAATTAATTTACTATGTTCTGAAAACTCAGATGTGAATTTGTACATTATGTCGAAGATTTTGATTTGAAAAATGTAGGGTAAAGTGCCCTATAGTGGACCCCCAACCAATAGTGGACCCTCCAGCCATTTTTGCATTATTACTGCACAATGCCAACATTTTGCTATGAAATTCTATCGGGAGAACCTACCTTACAGTCCTATGATTTGATTACATGCATTGGAAATGCTATGGAAAGTAAAATTAGATGATTTTTTACAATTCTATAAAAACTAAACACGAGAGTGTCCACTATAGGAATATTTTGGGGGGTCCATAATAGGGAAGAAGAACGTCCCGAAACGGGACATGAAAATCAAATGAAGTGTCGACTATAGGGAAGCAATTTCCTATTATGGACCCCCAGGGGGTCTACTATAGGGCGAATTCAGTTAGACTTTAAAATGTTAATTTTAACGAATAACGTCGTGTATTTGGGTGTTTTATGTATGTATCGTGAAGAGGGGATGCAGAGCTTGTTGTTAGATATCAAGCAGAGTTAATATGTTGAAATTTTTTAAGCCTTATGACAGGAAGAGCAAAATTCCGCTACTAGGGGGTCCACTATTGGGCATTTTACCCTATTGGAGGTAACCACTTTCCCTTCGATGGGACTCGAACCCTCGACCCTCAGTACGTTAGACTGCTGCATTAACCAATTAAGCTACGAAGGACGTCCGTCGACCTTTGCAACTTAGCGGCTACTGAATGAGCCCGAGATTAATTAGCACTTTTAAAAACAAAAATTGCAATTATCCACGGAAAAATATACAAAATTTCCATAAATAGATCAATATGAGCAATGAACAATTACAAAATTTTCCTCAAAATAATCAATATTGAACAATTAAAAAAACAAAAAAGTTTTATTTTAAAATACAAAATAGCAATACAAGTGATAAATGGAAAAATTATATGAAAATGCTAATTAATACCATCTTAAAAATTTAGACGTACATGTTCATGATAGAATTAGAGGTGAAAATATAGATTTGATAGTTCCGTTAGGATATGGCAGGCAAGAAGAATGTTTTATAGATGTCGATTTGAAAGAGAACGGAGGGCAATATTTTAATTCTATCATGGGCAGCAGGGACTATGTCTAAGGGCTTGACGATCCCTCCCCAGGCGTGGGGTTTGAAAGTGGACTCTGTTAAACTTCTATAAAAAGCTGCATGTCCACAAGTAGGCCCCACCAAAGCGACCGTGTGTCGCTCAAAGCGCACAAGCTCAAGTCCTGATGTTAGGTGGGACGCTAAACAGACCTGGCACGACGGCCCTCCGACGAGACAGGAGGTTTGCACAGGCCTAATAAGCCGCCTTTAAAAACAACCATTACGAATCATTCATATATCATATAGAACAGGCCTGCCCAACCTTTTCAAGCCACGGGCCAATTCTTAGAATTCATACTTGCTTCCGGGCCAGAAAATATTCGGTTCATAACTTTTAAAATATTTTCAAAATAATCTTATTTTTTCTCATTTTCTAGAAAAACTAAACACGATTTTATTGCGTTCAAAAAATCTTTTTAATTATTTTGTTTTCGTTGTTGCATTTGATGCAACGTTGCAGATTTGCATGAAGTGTTTGTAGAAATGTACCAGATTCCAGAAACCCACTGTGCCAAAGTGCTTTATGTTCAAGTCTTTGAGATGTTTGGCGATATCTGCTGGAAATGGCAAGTAACTCATATATTCCGGATCGTTCAGTGGTTTTCCTTAATCTTGTAGAAAAATTGACATTTTCTTTCCGAAAAGAACATAATCTCTCAAGCATGGTACCACGGCTTAGACACTGAAATTCGCAAGGTTGGGTTCCCTAACGTTTATAGAGCTGATTGTCTTATTAACGAGCGTCCATGCTTGAGGAATATTGATCGTTTTTGAATATCGATTTTTTTTGATGAATATGCAATGGCAGGGAAATATCGCCATACATATGTGATTGTTTATGCTTGCTTAGAATTGTCACGACACCATTGTTCTTTTCTGTCATTACTGTTGTTCCATCAATCGTAAGGTCACTTAAGTTTTCGAAGGAGAAAAAAAGTTTCTTCACACAGGTCTTAACAGCCGTCAGGTTTTTCCCGTTAGTTATTCCCTGCATTGGGATCAAAACTGCGAATCTCTCTGTCATTCGAGAATGACCATCAATTCCTCTTATGAAGACAGCCACCTTCGCCACGTTTTTCACGTCAGTATTTTCATCGTTTGTGAGAGAGTAGAATAGCGGCTTTTTCACGTAAGGTACACCGGGGCAAGTTGAAATGCGGGGTAAGTTGAAACGGCAGCTGTAATTTAGATAGGAAATGCCCGAATGCTCTGATTATTTTTTTCAACAAACTACTCCCCTAATCGCACCTTCTGACTGCCATTCCCGGAAGATTGCAGCTTTCAAAGCCAATTCCTGCCATTGTTTATTTTTCGCCCTTTGCAAAATCCAAACCAACTATTTGACGTGCCAATGAAACAGGTCTCAAAACGATGTTTGGAAGAGTTTTTTCATCAAATTTTCACGGTAGGTAATCATTATGTGTAATCATTCAATGTTGAATAAGCATAATGATTATGAAAAATCGACGAAAGATCCGTTTGAATTTTTGTATTTTGGTTGTTTGATATTGCTCCGCATGTTCAACTCATCGGGGCAAATAGAAATGCGTGGTGCGGGGCAAGTTGAAACAACAATTCAAAACGTCACCCACGCAATTAAAAGTAATATTTTTTTCCAAACTTCAACATGGTCCATAAATACATATATTCGAAAAACATAAATTTATAAAAACATGCAAACTTCTGAAAATAAATGAAAAAATTTTTCGCCCATTCCGTCACGAATGCAACCCTCCTACAATCTCCACTATAATGAAAAGAGGTCATGTTTGAACTGAAGTTTTGAGATTCTTAATCTACTGAGCACTGACTCTCAGAAAAATAAAACATAGAGTGTGTAAACATTTCGTTAACTCCACTGGCTGGTTAATTAATGTGCATTTATAAGAAGCCACAGTAGGATTAATCATGTGCAGAATATACAAGTGATCCAAAATGAGCCATCCTGAATAGTAATCCGAGTGGTCACCAGTAGGGGGAAATCAATTTGATAAATTTTCAGCGTAGCGCGTTCTCCAGAATTTGATCTCCGAAAATACGCTTTTGACCTTGTTGTACACTGCCCATTCATGTCATTTTCTCCGACTTGAGTAATTTGCCGTAGAATTTTTCAAACTTGTTTTACATGGAGAAATGAAAAAAGACTACTAAATTAAAAAAAAATGCTATTTTTAAAAAAAAATTGGCATAATATTCTTATTCTATATATATTGCTGTGGGACAATTAAAAGAACCATACTTAAGTTTATTTTTTGTGGAAGAGAGTATCAAAATCTGGAATGTCATTTTTATGTGAGCAAATATCAAGATGAGACAACAAAAGTGGGATTTGTTTTCAAATTTTTAGAACAAAGCCTACTATTTTATCAGTTTTTCTTAAACAGGAGACAATCTTAAGGTCACTCCTGACAGAATCCAAGTTTAAAGGTGCTCGCGTTTTTGGAGGCACACCACTCGATACGAAAGCAACGCACAACGGTGGCACAACTGTCATTTTTATTTTTTCACGCGACGCAGCAAAGCTGAATCAACAAAAATGGCAGTTGTCCGCCGCCTCCGTATCTAGTGGTGTGCCCCCGAAAACGCGAGCACTTTGAAACTTGGATTCTGTCAGGAGTGACCTTAAGCTAATTTCTGAAAGAAAATCAAAATCGCCACAAACTTACATGGGACTCTTAAGTGAAACCTGGCAGTATTATAGTCACCTTTACAACCGCGTGATTCATTGAGTACATACATTTTGTTATTAATATGGCAGAATTAGCTTATGTCTGTATACAACGCAGTGTTTCAACTTGCCCCGATACGCGGGGCAAGTTGAAACGATGCATATAAAAACATAATTCAAATATACAAAATATTTATAGAAAAGTTTGGTAAGGTGGCTTATTTTTGCCTTTCTCGTATACTAAGTATACGGTAAAGGCTATATGATCGCTCCAAAAACAAACTTTTTATAGAAGGCCCGGAGACCCATAGTGTTATATACCAATCGACTCAGTTCGACGAATTGAGGTAATGTCTGTGTGTGTGTGTGTGTGTGTGTGTGTGTGTGTGTGTGTGTGTGTGTGTGTGTGTGTGTGTGTGTGTGTGTGTGTGTGTGTGTGTGTGTGTGTGTGTGTGTGTGTGTGTGTATGTGTGCGCAAAACTACTCAAAAAATGTCACTCATTTTTCGGGCACTTATCCTCAACCGATTTGCTCGCAACAAAATGCATTCGACGCAGAATCCTGTCCCATTGTTTCCTATTTGAAATTGGCCAGATCGGACTATGGGATCGAGAGTTATGGCCAAAATATAAATTCATACGAAAAAATCGCGTAAAAAATGTCACTCATTTCTCGGGCACCGATTTCAACCGATTTGCTCGCAACAAGTTGCATTCGACGCAAAATCCTGTCCCATTATTCCCTATTTGGAATTGGCCAGATCGGACTATGGGATCAAAAGTAATGGCCAAAATACAAATTTATACGTAAAAATCGCGTAAAAAATGTCACTCATTTTTCGGGCACTTATCCTCAACCGATTTGCTCGCAACAAGTTGCATTCGACGCAGAATCCTGTCCCATTAATTCCTATTTGAAATTGGCCAGATCGAACTATGGGATCGAAAGTTATGGCCAAAATACAAATTCATACGAAAAAATCGCGTAAAAAATGTCACTCATTTTTCGGGTACTTAAACTCAACCGATTTGCTCGCAACAAGTTGCATTCGACGCAAAATCCTGTTCCATTGTTTTCTATTTCAAATTGGCCAGATCGAACTATGGGATCGAAAGTTATGGCCAAAATACAAATTCATACGAAAAATCGCGTAAAAAATGTCACTCATTTTTCGGGCACATATCCTTAACCGATTTGCTCACAACAAGTTGCATTTGACGTAGAACCCTGTCCCGTTGTTTCCTATTGAAAATTGGCCATATCGGACTATGGGATCGAAAATTATACCACTTTTTGCCTTTCTCGTATACTAAGTATACGGTAAAGGCTATATGATCGCTCCAAAAACAAACTTTTTATAGAAGGCCCGGAGACCCATAGTGTGATATACCAATCGACTCAGTTCGACGAATTGAGGTGATGTCTCTGTGTGTGTGTGTGTGTGTGTGTGTGTGTGTGTGTGTGTGTGTGTGTGTGTGTGTGTGTGTGTGTGTGTGTGTGTGTGTGTGTGTGTGTGTGTGTGTGTGTGTGTGTGTGTTTTTTTTTCCTAAACAATGGAGGGGGAATCTGCTCAACAGACATCCTGGGTTGACCAGGAAGTGCGGGGTTAGGGATCACCGAGGGAGGCAGGACTACATTCCCGACCCGCTAAACCGTTTCCATTGCCGCCAAACCCATAGTCCCTTCGGTACAACCAGAAAGTAATGCTTCAAAGGGGGGCCAGTGCACAACGCACCCTCGAGGTTAGCTGCGTGTCCTTGCAGCACCGAACATCGTAACTCGCTTTTCTAGAAGAACACCATGGTATCGTGCCAGCGCGTTGCCGGCTTTCCAGGTGGCCTTACCATGCCCTATGTCCTCGGAAGGTGGGAAGGGTCGACTTCGCGCCTGCTTCCCTCTGCACGACTGGTATCAAGAATGATGATGCCACGTGCACCCCAAATTGACCTTTCTGCGATAGGGCCTATTCGCCAGCACACAGAGGGACTTGCCGACACGGTGCCTACGCCTGCCCCAGCCTTGACGAGGACCCCTTTCCGTCCTCGGGCTCGGAACCCGCCCGGTTGACGGACGCCGCGAAAGCGACGATACCATGTTGTTTTTCACGCGGCCACTTGTTCGATAAAAGGATCGAGTTCGACCACAGGGCACCGGTATGACCCATGAAGCCGACTCCGAACCCTTGGACCACCTCTTATTTGCGCCTGAACTAGCCATCCCTCGAGTCCACGCGCCACCTTCTGTGTAGCTCCGAGACGATTTGGACGATAGCCGATAAAACGGCGTTCCAGCCAACTTCATCTTTACACATCCTCCGAACTAGGTTGTCCGGGGTAGTGTCCAGACCACATGTGGCAAGCATGTGGTCACGCATTGTGCGAAAACGCGGGCACACGAACAACACGTGTTCCGCCGTTTCCTCTAAACCTACGCACACCGGACACTCGGGCGAGGCCGAGTGTCCGAACCGGTGTAGGTACTGTCTGAAGCAACCATGGCCTGTAAGGACCTGTGTCAAGTGGAAAGTGATTTCCATGGCGCCTCTTGACCCACGTACCTATCTCCGGTATCAACCTATGTCCATCTACCCTTAGTGGAACTGTCCCACGCACGCTGCCATTTGACCATTGAGGCCAACCTGATAGTCCTACGGATGCCTCTCGTGCCGCGCATTTCGAAGCACTCTATGTCTTCACCGATAACTATGTCGATAGGCATCATACCGGTGATGACGCAAAGTGCATCGTGCGACACGGTACGGTACGCGCTCGCAACTCTTAGGCACATGAGCCTATACGTACTTTCTAACTTCGTTCTGTAGCAGTTAATACGCAGGGCCGTGCCCTGTTGGCCCCCATACCTCAGTATGGACAGAGCAACGCTAGCCAGAAGCTTGCGCTTGCTGGCATAAACCGCAGAGCTATTGGACATCATCCGGGACAATGCCGCTATAGCTGTGGAGGCACGCTTGCAGGCGTAATTGACGTGGCTACCAAAGGTGAGCTTATCGTCGATCATTAGCCCCAAGAGTTTGATGGAGCGTTCAGAGGTGACCGTGCAGTTGCCTGCCCTTATCACCGCTTGTTGCTCCGACTTTCGGTTGTTAACAACAACCACCTCAGTCTTGTGGTGAGCCAGTTCTAACTTCCTGGAACTCATCCACTCCTCCACAATTGCGATCGAGTGGGCTGCAGTCAATTCCACCTTTTCGATCGATTCGCCGTAGACCTCCAGCGTAATATCGTCAGCAAAGCCGACGATTGCCACGCCCACCGGGAACTTCAACCTCAAGACACCGTCGTACATGACGTTCCATAACACCGGACCCAGTATGGAACCTTGCGGAACCCCTAAGGTTATGTCAACGCACTTCCGACCCGCCTCCGTGTCGTATACCAGTACTCGATTCTGGAAGTAGCTTCCGAGAATCTTGTAAAGGTACTAGGGAATTCCAAGACGCAGGAGCGCATCTGCAATAGCTGCCCAACTGGCACTATTGAAAGCATTCCTCACGTCGAGAGTCACTACTGTTCAATAACGAACTTCCCTCCTCTTACGCTGGATAGCTATCTCCGCGGATTTGGTAACCGACAAGATAGCGTCTACGGTCGACTTACCCTTTCGGAAGCCAAACTGATTACTCGATAGACCATCTGCACCCTCCGTGCGTATCAACAACCTGTTGAGGATGATCTTCTCGAGCACCTTCCTCACCGTATCAAGCAGGCATATTGGTCTATATGCCGACGGATCCCCGGTGGTTTTCCCGCTTTTGGCAATAGGACCAAGCTCTGCCTTTTCCATGCTTCAGGGAAGACTCCCTCGTCCAGGCATCTCTGCATAACAGATCTGAACATCTCGGGAGCCTCGGCAATGGCCGCTTTGATGGCCAGGTTCGGAATACCATCCGGTCCTGGCGCCTTACCTACACTAAGGGACTGTGCAATCCCCGCAAGTTCCGCCACCGTTACTCTTCCCTCGTCGGCCACCCTGGCTCGTGGCAGCTCCACAAAGGGAGGCCAGGGACTTGGGTCGTGACGTGGGAAGAGCCCCGCGATGATCCTCTCCAGCATCTCTGGAGACCGCTCTGTAGGGGCCATCGCCCCACGTGTCTTGGCCATTACGACCCTATAGGCGTCACCCCATGGATTCGCGTTGGCACTTTGACACAGGCTTTTTTGCTTGATCTAATCTCAGTCTTCAGAGCGGCTCTAGCAGCCACGAACGCCACCCGTCGTTCAACACGCTCCTCTTCTGTGCGTGCTCGCTGCATCCGCCTCCTTGCCCGTAGGCAGGCGCGGCGCAGGTTCGCAATTGCTTGAGTCCACCAGTAAGCCGGTGGTTTCCCATTCCTAGGGTGGACTTTCCTAGGCATGGTGGCATCGCATGCACGCGAGAGTACTGTTACCAGCTGCTCGCCACTCAGAACGAGAGTATTGTGCTCGCGGCGGAGCGCTTCCTTAAACACCTCGTCGTCGAAGTATGATGTCTTCCACATACGAGGACTAGGCCTCGCCCCTTCTTCCGTCCGCTGAATGCTGGTCGTATAGTCGATACTGTAGCGAACCGCCAGGTGGTCGCTGTGAGTGTAGCCATCATCTACCCTCCAGTTCGAACTACTCGTTTGGCCAGGGCTCCAGAACGTAACGTCGATAATCGACTCGGCGCCGTTCCAGCTGTAGGTACTTTTGGTACCGACATTAGCCAAGTCCAGATCAAGCTGGAACAGATCAAACAGTTGGGAGGGATCGTGCAGCATTGTGCCTTATGTCCCTCTAATCCGCAGCGTCGACAGAGCTTGCTTCTGTCAGGGCCTTTGCAGTCCCATTGCTTGTGCCCCGGTTCCAGGCACTTGAAGCAAATTTCGGGTTGCTCGTATATGCCCACAGGGCATACCGACCACCCCACCTTGACGCTCCCTAACTTGACTACCTTGAGGCGTCAGCTGCAGATAGCCGAACCAATGCTACCTGTGTCCCTGCCGGACCTTTCCGTAGCCTAACGGCTGCGGTGGACGCCTCCACTTCACACTGTCGCCGCAGTGCCGTAACGAGCTCTTCGACTTCGGTGATCTCGTCCAGGTCTTTAACCCTTAGATTCACCTCCGTCGTGAGTGCCCTCACCTTGACCGTCTCGCCTAGGACTTCCTCCGCCAACTTCTTGTAGGCGGCGCCCTTTTGCGAGACGCCCCGCTTTAGCTCGAGGATCATCTCGCCCGTCCGGGTACGTCTTATTCGACGTACGTCGGCGCCGAGTTCACCGAGCTTGACGTCACTCCTCATCGCATTCAAGACGTCCGAGTACTTAGCCTCGTCCGTTTTGATGACTAGGGCATCGCCCCTGGAGCGATTGGCGCCTACCCTAGACTTTCTGCTACCCTCATTCGCCTGGGCCTTCATTTTGGCCCTTGACGTCTTCGGTTTCCTCTTATTCTTGACCAGGGTCCAGGAGGCGTCATCCCCCTCTATTTCCCTGGTCTGGGGCGGCTGAGCGCTCTCCGCCTGCCGTACCCCCTTACCACTGTCTTTCCTGGGTGGACGGACCTTTCCAGGTCCTTCCTCCCCGGTTTTGGAGGTACCTGGGCGGGGTTCGGCTTCCCAGCCCCACTACCCTTGTTCGGGGTAGTAACCCTCCGCGTTTTGGGGCGGCCCCAGGAGCTCATCCCTGGAGACTGTCTCCCCGTTTTTGTGTCTGCTCCGTTGGAGCAGCCACCTGACGTGCCCGCGAATACTTGAGCCTCGGTCTGGGCAGACTTTGGCACCACCGTCTTCGCTGGCACGTCCTCGGTCGATTCGACCTTGCCCAAATCCGCGAATTCTTGGGCCTCAGTCTGGGTAGACCTTGACTCCATGGATTTCACGGGTTCGCACTTGGCCGTCCCGACCGCCTTTTCCAGCTTGGCGTCCAACATCGACTTTCGAAATTTCTGCAAGCTCCTCTTGAGGTCCTTACTGATATTATGCTTCGATGACGCAAAGTCAAAGCTGTTCCAGTCAAAGCAAAGTCAAAGCTGTTCCGTCGCCACCTCGAAGGCCGAAAGCCCATCGCGTTTGCGGTTCATCGCCTCCACAAGCCATGGGCCGTCAATAACCTCTACCGGCGTTTTTTTAGCCGAGAGGAAGGTTAAGTGACCCACGCTGGCGCTGCGCACTGAGCTGCCGACTATTGCCTCTGGCCTCCTAGGCGGAGACCTGAACAACCCACCTCTTGCGAAGGGGTTGTCGCCTACACTACTACCACTAGTTGAAGAATTGCCTTGGTTTTCCATTTTGGTCCCACGAGTTGCTCGGGAAAAGAGGTCCACCACGCCAGAGCCCAGCATGACGCGGTAATGGACAATTACTGTGGAGGGTGCCCAGGTACCCCACAGGCTCCGTTAAAGGCCTAGCTTATTATTTCACCCCCATGGCCATGCATCCCCTCGGCACGGGTCGCTTGACGCCTTGGGATTAGGGGTTAGGGACAATGGTCCCGGTCTGACTCGCAGTGGCCATGGGGAGGGGTCGTCAAGCCCTTGGACAAAGTCCCTGCTGCCCTAATGTGTGTGTATTAGAGTGGGGCGCAGTTGTATGGAAAAACGCAAACTTCGTCCGATCAAGTGAGATCAAGGTTTTTCTGAATCGTTTTGGGACCCCAATCAACTGTGCAAAATATGAGCTTGATTGGTTGCAACCTCGCATGCCGCATCGCGTTTTAAATTTACATGGAAATTAGTATGGGAAAACGTACTTTTTTACATTTTTGCTCTTAGCGGCTTCAATTTATCATCAATCACGTGACTCAGTACGTTAGCATATAGTCTGGAAGATGCCGAAAGACTTTGCCGAAGAAGGTACGTAGCTAGAAGGTCTACAAGAAATGTTATTACGTTTCGAAAATTGATTGTTCAAACCATATGCAAGAAATCAATGTTTCTGCCAGCACTACCGGACAACCTATGGTTATCGAAGGGCAAAACTCATCTTCTTTCTTGTCGGATTTTTTTCTTTGTGAAATAATTCCGGATAGCTCCCATTAGCTCAATAGCCCTATAAGATCAATTATTTTAAAATAACACTCAGTTAAACTATTGGTCTACGTAGTACGGCAGTGCTGGCAGAATAAACGATTTTTTGCATATGGTTTGAACACTCAATCTTCGAAGCGTTATAACTTTTTTCGTGAACGTTCCAGCAACGTGCCTTCTTCAGCAAAGTTTTTCGGCATCCTTTGGGTTATACTTTAACGCAATGTGCCACTTGGTTTACGATGAACTGAAACCTCTAGTAGTAGAAATGCAAAAATATACATTCTCCCATACTAATTTCCATACAAACTTCAAACGCGATGCGGAAAGCGAGGAAGCAACCAATCGGTCCCAAATTCTGCACAGTTGTTCAGGACCCAGAATGGCTTCGAAAAACCATTGATTTGAAAAAATGACCATGTCGCCCCACTCTAGTGTGTATGTGTGTGTATGTGTGTGTGTATGTGTGTGTGTGTGTGTATGTGTGTGTGTATGTGTGTGTGTATGTGTGTGCGTATGTGTGTATGTGTGTGCGCAAAATAATCTCACTCATTTTTCAGGCACTTATCATTAATCTATGATGCTCGCAACAAGTTGCATTCGACGCGGAATCTTGTCCCATTGTTTTGTATTGAAAATTGGCCGAATCGGAGTTATGGCCAAAATATATTTTTTTACAACAAAAATTCTCACTCACTTTTTAGACACTTACTCTTAGCTGATTTACTCGCAACAAATTTTATTTGACGTAGAATCTTGCCCAATTGTTTCGTATTGAAAATTGGCCCAATCTGATTATGGGTTTCGAAGTTATGGCCAAAATTCATTTTTATTACATAATAAACACGTACAAAATTCTCACTCATTTTTCAGGCACTTATCTTTAACGGATTTTCTCGCAACAAGTTGCATTCAACGCGGAATCTTTGAAAATGGCGGAATCGGACTATGGGATTCGGAGTTATGGCCAAAATACATTTATCAAAATCTCACTCATTTTAGTCACATATGTACCCTCAGCCGATTTGCTCGCAAGAAGTTGCATTCGATGCAGAATCCGGTCCCATTGTTTCCTGTTGAAAATTGGCCGGATCGGACTATAGGCTCAGAAGTTATGGTCAAAATACTTTTTTTTTTCACCAAAAGTGCGTAGAAATTACTCACTCGAAAGAAACGAGAAAGGCACCATCACCGCTAGGTGGATTAATCTGGGTTTTTACATAAGAAACACGTACAAAATTCTCACTCATTTTTCAGGCACTTACCTTTAACGGATTTGCTCGCAACAAGTTGCATACGACGCAGAATCTTGTCCCATTGTTTCGTATTGAAAATTGGCGTAATCGGACTATGGGATTCGGAGTTATGGCCAAAATACATTTTTTCACAAAAAAAACTAACTCACAAATTGCATTCGACGCAGAATCCTGTCCCATTATTTCCTATTGAAAATTGGCTGGATCGGACTATGGGCTCAGAAGTTATGGCCAAAATACTTTTTTTCATACCAAAAGTGCGTAGAAATTACTCATTTAAAAAAAAAACGAGAAAGGCACCATCACCGCTAGGATTAATCTGTTTTGCCTTTCTCGTATACTAAGTATACGGTAAAGGCTATATGATCGCTCCAAAAACAAACTTTTTATAGAAGGCCCGGATACCCATAGTGTTATATACCAATCGACATCACGAATCGAGGTGATGTCTGTATGTGTGTGTGTGTGTGTATGTGTGTGTGTATGTGTGTGTATGTGTGTGTATGTGTGTGTATGTGTGTGTGTGTGCAAAACTACTCAAAAATGTCACTCATTTTTCGGGCACTTATCCTCAACCGATTTGCTTACAACAAGTTGCATTCGACGCAGAATCCTGTCCCATTGTTTCCTATTCGAAATTGGTCAGATCGGACTATGGGATCAGAAGTTATGGCCAAAATACAAATTCATACGAAAAAATCGCGTAAAAAATGTCACTCATTTTTCGGGCACTTATCCTCAGCCGATTTGCTCACAACAAGTTGCATTCGACGCAGAATCCTGTCCCATTGTTTCCTATTTGAAATTGGCCAGATCGAACTATGGGATCGAAAGCTATGGCCCAAAACAAATTCATACGAAAAAATCGCGTAAAAAATGTCACTCATTTTTCGGGCACTTATCCTCAACCGATTTGCTTGCAACAAGTTTCATTTGACGCAGAATCCTGCCCCATTGTTTCCTATTTGAAATTGGCCAGATCGAACTATGGGATCAGAAGTTATGGCCAAAATACAAATTCATACGAAAAAATCGCGTAAAAAATGTCACTCATTCTTCGGACACTTATTCTCAACCGATTTGCTTGCAACAAGTTGCATTTGACGCAGAATCCTGTCCCATTGTTTCCTATTTGAAATTAGCCAGATCGGACTATGGGATCGAGAGTTATGGCCAAAATACAAATTCATACGAAAAAATCGCGTAAAAAATGTCACTCATTTTTCGGGCACTTATCTTAAACCGATTTACTCGCAACAAGTTGCATTCGACGCAGAATCCTGTCCCATTGTTTCCTATTTGAAATTGGCCAGATCGAACCATGGGATCGAGAGTTATGGCCAAAATACAAAATCATCCGGAAAAATCACGTAAAAAATGTCACTAATTTTTCGGGCACTTATCCTCAACCGATTTGCTCGCAACAAGTTGTATTCGACGCAGAATCCTGTCCCGTTGTTCCCTATTTGATTTGATCGAAAATTATACCATTTTTGACTTTCTCGTATACTAAGTATACGGAAAGGCTATAGAACTGCTCCAAAACCGAACTTTTTATAGAAGGCTCGGAGACCCATAGTGTTATATACCAATCGACTCAGCTCGACGAACTGAGGTGATGTCTGTATGTGTATGTATGTGTGTGTGTGTGTATGTGTACAAAATGTGAGACACGTTTTTGGGCATTTATCATTATCCGATTTACTCGCAACAAGTTGCATTCGACGCAGAATCCTGTCCCATTGGTTCCTATTTAAAATTAGATCGATTAAACTTTGCGTTTCGGAGTTATGGCCAAAAAACTGTTTTTACGTGCAAAAAAAAAAGCAAAATGCTCCAATCTGGATTCGAACTCGTGATCTCTTGATCGGGAAGCGGCTACTACACCACAGCACCATCGATACACATAGCATGTGACAAGATACATACAAATATAAATCATCGAATTGGGCATATATTCATTACTTCTATAAGCATCAGAGTTTATCCTGCTAGTGGAAGTATTAATGGATCGAGAAAAGAAAATATTAGCTTTTACCGTTGGTTATTAAAATATACAGTTTCAATACATTAACTTAGAGCAAGATTGCCGGTGGTGAGTATAAGCCGTTTGGCAGCGCAGTATCATTACTTGACACTTTTCCGATCGCTACAGCGGACAGGTGATCAAATTTGGTAGCGCGATAACAGCGCTGCTATTTGATGAACTATTAAATGTCACCGGTACGGAATGCAGCCACCAAACCACCAACCGAAAATAGTGACCAGTGCGAAATGACAGCGCTGCGAGGATGATCAAAACACTCGCGCCCAGTAATGATGCTCTAATAGATGAACTATTGAAATCGCTTGGATACGCTGTTTCTTTAATTGAGATAAAAGTAGATTCACTATTGATTTGAGGATGTTAATGCAAAATTTTATTGGTATAATTGCATAATTACATCCAAACTAGTAGACACATATGTGTATAATAATGGGAAGTATCAATAAGAATCCCTCAGGTTACGCGTGCCCTATGCAAATTACCAAATAGTAATTTGGGGTGAGCTTTTTACGATAGGATATCCGCTCAATAATTAAAAATCCTCTTCTCTGCTAAACGTTAGACATAACTTTTCTCATGTCTTATTGCTATCAAGCGCTAAGAAAAGCACAAATACCCTATAGGGTAACCGTACCCTTAGTGGAGGTAGCACCAATAGTGGAGGTAGTGGGGTTTTAATGAGATTTATCATAATTATACACTTAACGATGGTTTCAGTTGATGCGTCGTGCTTTAAATATCATGTTAAATGCAATTTATCTTAGGATTTCGCTTGAAAAACTATTGAAAACAATGATTTTCCTTAACAAAATTGACTCCCTTGCACCTATAGTGGTGCAACTGTACCAATAGTGGCGAGTCTCATAAGAAATCAATGGATAGCACCACTATAGGAACCAAAATTAATTTTTACCGCCACTAAAGGAACAGTGTACCCATAGTGGTGCAAGAAATATTTGGTAATTGTTGATGTTATATGACATCTATCTCATTTTTGATAGCAAGTTTATTAGTTTTTCTATTGACTAAGTTATTAAAGCAGTAAATTTCCCATAATTATCAAATTTTAAAAAATATTTTCTTTTGGTGATCTACTAATACCTCCACTATTGGTACCCTTACCCTATACTGTAAATACTCCTCAGACCTCATATTGCAATTTCAAAAAGCATCGTGCTTTGTTTAACACGTTCAACGCTCTCCCATTCGAATGCGCCTAAAAGAAGGAATGGCAATGTGCCGTCGCGCAGTGGTGGGCCCCCATACAAATGCTCGACTAAACCTACGATTGCGCTTAAAATTTAGCAACAGTTATTTTGTAACGCTGAATTCATTTTGAAATTTAAATAGTTATCCGACATATGCTATGCTATCCAAAGACTTCCGGAAGCCCATGAGGATCACAGCAGCGTCTTAATTCTAACCTTGAAACAGTAAATTTCCCGCTTTGGTGCAGCAAGGCGCAATTCGCCAAACTAACCACTGTTAAGTGACAAAATATATATTTCAATGCATCATATCAGTTCTTTCCGAATCTTTCCCGATACAAAATTCAGTCAAATTTAATTTTCCCATACATATATGTTTAGGAGATACTTTACACCATCAACTTGAACCAAGTCACCAAAAATTAAATTTACTAACTACAATTAACAAATTGAGGAATTATCATTGACTAAATGTGCAAAATTAAAATAATATCAGCTTCACGAAAGAACGATTTGTTTTGGGTTTTGTCTGGGTTTCCGCCACTGTGGATCGGTCGGCTTAACCATCGTAGCATCAGCGGCAAGCCGTGCTTCTGTTCTATTTTTACGCATATGCATGCATCATTCTTTGTGGCGTTCAATCAGCATATGGGAGCGCAGCTGGTGTGCGGGAATACGCGGGACGCATGCGCAGTCGCTTCAGTCTCTTGACGTCGGATGAATATTGCCGTATGAAGCATCACCAACACACATCGAATTGCGTGCGGCAATGTTCTATTTTTAGCTCAGCTGGGTTGAATGTTGATCCGAGCAAATGAGATTTGGGAAACTGGTTCATGAGTATTACGGAAAATTTGGATGTCTGCGCGGAAATAACGCGCAGAGGGAAATCCCCGGTCTTAATTCCTTGGATATAGCGTCTGCTGCCCCATAAACTCGCAAGCTTCTAATTTGATTGAAAATTTTGTCTTTTCTATTCAGTAAGGCATCTTTTCTTTGTGCATTGAAGCAATCGAATATAATTTTCCACTTATGTTTAATCTCTATTGAAACTCGGTGGGCAAGTTTGATTACTACCAAGGTAAATCAAAAGCTATCAAAGCTAACAATCATTAAAGAAAACTGTTGAGTAGGGTAACCGGCGGTAATGTTGGCCCTGGATGTAACATTGGCTCTTCACGCAAATTAATCAATATTTCAGCGATAATACGTCGATTTGTAGGGAGATATTAACCACTGCTTCTATAGAAAAGTGTATCAAACATATATCTGCTTCATAACTCTAGATTTATACACTTCTTAAACTATTAAAATCAGTTATCTTGCGTGAAAAATCATTTTGACTCTGTTTTTAGCAGCCATGTTTCGTTGTCTTATGCATGCAGGCTGTACTAGTTTTTTCTTTTGCTCAGTAAAAGAGTTTTCTGAATGGACATACCTGCTTTCGCACATCAGATGAATGGATAACAACCACACTATGTCAGATATCATTTTTATTTTACAATTTCCATTAGTATAGCGACATAATTAACCAAAACAATACTGGGGGCACCCGTAGCCAAATGGTGGCATGTGCTTTCGATTTGTAGCACTACGTTAGTATAGGTGAAACTCTAAAATCAAAACATTCTCACCAATAACCCGTACTGGAGAAAATAATCGAAAGCTGCAGATAGAATATCCGATGCTTGCGATTAGGTTGCTAACAATTTTTTGTTAAAACAGGTTAATCCACTCAGCGGTTAAGTTTCATTCGCAAATTACATAACGCTAAACTCAACCCACACCAAGCCTCTAGTAATGCTTCATGTATGGTAGGATTCTGAAATTTATAAAGTCCTTAACGCTCAGACAAGTACCCTCCCACAACCTGAAACATCATGTAGTTTGTAAATGGGCCCTCATTATGCTTTTCTCGAATCACGATATAATCGCTTTCATTCGCAGAACATACCAAAAATAATTGCCTACCTTACGGCTTCCAAACACGATTCAAGCAAAAGCGATTCAAGCATCAACCAATCATAAAACTTCAATGCAGGCAGAGTTGAAAATAAGCATCCAATAATTTTATTTATGAATGATTGTGTAATAATATCAGGTAGTTGGCACAGTTTTAACTGTTTATGCACAGTACAAAGCAAGGAATTGCCTAGAATAAGTTTTACAATTGGCTTTCTTTAGTAGTGCGTTATGCATCATCCCCACCTAAAGCGTTGTTTACGTTTTGAAAAAAAGTTTCTTGGAGAGTATCGCAAGAGCGAGAGCAACACAACTGCCATGGTTTCAACTAGCAGTAAATCTCAAAATTATGCGGCAGCCAATAATTAAAGTATGCAATTTGTTTGAAGGTACAACATGAGGGCTAGAACATGTAGCCTTTTTGCAAGTGCAGTTTTTAATACAGTTTTCATTTTTTTAAACTTCTACACTTGCAAATATGGTAAATATTTGGGAAATAAACGATTCATATAATAGTATTTTCGTTAGCATGTCCTTGGTAAGCGTGCTATTGGGGGAATCTGAAACGCACTCTCACAGTCAGTGTGGTAGTATTTTACATGCAACCAATTAGAATTCACGCTCAATAAGATGATTTGATTTTCTCTATTTGTTTGCATGCTGCCTTTATTTAACGCAAGCAAAATGACTGGTACTATAAACAGCAACCCATCTTTATCTCTCGTATGTTAGAAATCAACACTCACTCGTCCCAAGTGGGCTGAAAAATTATCCACATGATAGGGACAAGGATGCCGACCTTTTGTCCATTTCTCTCGAGACTTTCGCTGGTTTAAATGAGATATTGCGGACATTCATCGTCGTCTTTTGCGATTTGGCGTCAAAACCAAATGTAAGCAAGCTGGCTGGTGGAATAATTCTGGTTGGAAATGCAATATACGAAGATTTATAACGATAAATGTGCTCAACCGTAGCATAATGGGCCAAGGTTTGAGCCGTTACCCCTACATATCGATTCTCAATTTCTGCATTTATGTTTCATTTCCTACCTCCTTCATCATCTAAAGTTCAGACCTGAATTCTTTCAAATATCCCAAATAATCAGATGGATTCAATTATAGAAATGTCTCTGTAAATATAAACAATACACAGCATTAGGTTCCATTGATTATTTGTTAAAGACAACAATTTTGTTTGAATTTTCTAGTATTCAAAACTTTTCTTGCAATGCGTAATATTATACCACACTCCTAGAAAATATGAGTTTTGAAAAAAATAAGATGGCTAACACGAGGACCAAACATAAATCCTCTGATTGAGAGCCTATTACGTTAGGGCTCATTCACAAATTACATAACGCCTTAAGGGGTGGGTGGGTACACAATATTGCGTTACAAATTGTTACGGTTTGTCTAGGGGGTGGGTGGGTTTGTTCAGTTCTGTTACGGGTAACATATTACGAAAACAATATAAAAATGAAATTACTTATCAAATTCAAAATTAACAGTATCATTATGTACTATGTAGAAAGTTAAAGTAGAATTAACTAAAAAATCCAATTTATCATTTTTTGTGAAATTTTAGTAAGACGTTATGCGTCACAGATGGGGGTGGGTGGGTATAAAAGAAATGTTACAAACAAGTCACAGAGGGGTGGGTGGGGGTTCAAATCTGTGTTTTTTTGCGTTATGAAATTTGTGAATGAGCATACCCCTGAGCTATCTTTGTTTCTTGAGAGGACAGTGTTCGAAGAACAAGAGGCTACGCGATTTGCAATAAATAACTATTTCAACTATTTCAAGACATTGGCTGCTTGTGCATACGTGCGGTAACGCACCAGGTGCTGTGGTTTGGTTCGGTTGGATTTAATCGGGTGTTGAAAAATATAAAGCGTTTTGACTCAAGTCGCGAAAATGACTCATATTCCGAACACTCGCATTTAAATGGCTTTATCAACCTTATTCGCGTGGTTCTTTCCATAGGATATTAATTTCGTTTGTAAAGCACTCGGATTATGTAGGAGGAACTGAGTTTTGGAAGGATTCGGAGAAAACATTCTATTTTAGGAAGTCAGTAGAAAAAGTATCCAAACTTTTCTATAATCCAAGTATGTTTTAGATCATTTAATAGTCTTAGTTCGATCATTGACAAACTACAATGACTCATTCCAGAGGTTAAATGTCAAAACGTGTTACAGCGGAGTTCTAGTGCGAATATTTTACTACAGCTCTGCCTAATGGTTTGTTGTTTTGATTCAACTAATAATAGAGTTAAAGCACTAGTTACTAATACTAAATGATAACAAAATTTCGATCAGTCTGTATAATAAGTTACTGCAACTAGCGCTATAACTCTGTTATTAGTGCAATAGAAACAACAATTAGGCAGAGTTGTAAAAACCTTCGCTCTAGAAGTCCTCCACATATCACGTTTGAAATTTAACCTCTGGAATGAGTTATTGACAAACTACTAAATTATCGAACCTATATAAAACCGCTCATAAAAAAATCTACTCCTCCGCTCATTTTTGGTCGCAACGAAAAATACGCGCCAGATAGTCGCCTAAGAACAACATATGTACCTTCAGAAAAAAAAGCCAATTCGATATTTTTTTAAATTTGGCCGCCACGTGGTACTTTCCGGCGGTGAATGCTTGGATAGCACGTGCTATTTGTACTGCGGAGAAATTTTTCACATCTTTGAGAGCCTTGGAAAATGATCACGAAAGTTGTCATTTTGTTGCAAGGCACAATACTAATGATCGAAAACATCCTTGCCACAATCCATAACAAATTACACGAAGGCAAGCAACGATTTTCGATTTTCTGATAGTATATCAGGTATGTAATCATTACGATGTAAATTATTGCACAATATGAGCTCAAAAATTCTGATTTTGGTAACACTAGCTCTGTCACGCGTAATCTATCAGATTTTGTACTTGGATAGTTTACCTGTAGAGTGATCTGATAAATAGTTTTGGTTCAGTTTAGAAATCAAAATAATCAATTTTAACCATACATTCATAATTACTGCGAAATGCTTTCCATATAAAGAAAAGCAACCCCAGTAGAATTCTGATCAGATTTTTTTAAATCAGATCAAATTCATAAATCTTGTTGAAAAGTGCTTGAATGATAATGACAAAAACGGAACTACTCATTAGCAAAAATTGACCTTTCCCGTCAAAAAATTTTATTCGCTTAAGTATTTTTTAAATTTAAAACAAAAATCGAAAAAGTGCTGTTTTTTAAGATTGGCCCGATTTTGAACGAACATCGAGTGATTTTTTTCAGGTCGGTTAACACGTGCACACGTTTTCGGTTTTTGTTTTCGATTTAATAGTTAGAGGCTTCAAAGAACCCATATTTTCTTTGGGAAAGTTGACCTTAAATAAGCCAAAGAATCGACTGAAACAATAAAACGAAATACAATTTTTGACGGGGATGGTCAACTAAATTTTTATCTACCGTCGTGCGGGGCTTCTTTTGATTCCGGGGGCTACTTTGGATTTTTGATTTTTTGAAAAAAAATAAACGGAAAAAATACCAAATTTGAAACAGAAAGTTGCCATCCATCTATCAACAAGACACCCGATTGGTGATAATGGCAATTTTATATTAATTTTCGTTATAATTCTTGTTTTAAAATGTCCAAAGTAGCCCCTGATTTTTCAAAAGAAGCCCCGTACGACGGTATATGAAGAATCATATTATTCAAAACAACAATTTCAGCTGGATTCTGACTTCAAAACGGAATTTTCAGAAAAAGTGTGTGTATGTGCATGTGTGTGCGTGTATGTGCAAAAAAAATCTAATTCATTTTTCGAAATCTTATCCTGAACCGATTATTTAAACGGGGAATCCTGTCCCATTGTTTCACATTAAAAATCAGGCCGAACTGGGGAATGGGCTCAAAAGTTATGGCCAAAATACAAATTTTTATACTATGTTTCTTCTTCTTCTTCTTCTTCTTATTGGCATTACATCCCCACACTGGGACAGAGCCGCCTCACAGCTTAATGTTCATTAAGCACTTCCACAGTTATTAACTGCGAGGTTTCTAAGCCAAGTTACCATTTTTGCATTCGTATATCATGAGGCTAACACGATGATACTTTTATGCCCAGGGAAGTCGAGTCAATTTCCAATCCGAAAATTGCCTAGACCGGCACCGGGAGTCGAACCCAGCCACCCTCAGCATGGTCTTGCTTTGTAGCCGCGTGTCTTACCGCACGGCTAAGGAGGGCCCCTATGTCTAAAACTCGATTTGTGCAATTGCACAACCTCATCACATTTTCCGGGCACTTAACCTCATCCGATTTGCTTGCAACAAATTGCATTCGGCAGCAATTATTACAATGTGTATAAACAAATGTGAATTTTCAATTCAATCTATCTTTATTTACGAGATTTTCGACCCTAGGCCGGTTCATCTGGTATAAACAAATGTGAAAAATAAGTCTTATTCACCAATTGTTATTTTAGACTTTTCATATATGTTTATTAACCATTTTGAACGAGCGAGAAAGGCATCATCACCGCTAGGTGGATTAATCTGGGTTTTTTTATGAAAAAATCGCTAAAAAAATGTCACTCATTTTTCAGGCACATTTCCTCAACCGATTTGCTCGCATTAAATTGCATTCGACGCAGAATGTTCTGGTCAAATTACTATTTATTGTGAAAAAGAGTTCAAAAAAGTCTAGCTCACTTTTTTAGCACTTTAGCATTAGCATTGAGCATTTCGCACAAATTCGTAGGTGGTACAAGCCAAGACTATTGTATGAGAGTTGCATCACTTTCATCCGTTACCACAGATATTGATTTGGGACTAATCAATATCTCTTAGATGGGAGCAATGCACTTTCCAATAGTCGAGATCTGTCCTGGCCACGTCCTTGCGAATGCTGAGGAAGGGGAAGGATAGTTTGTTGGACACCTACTTAAGAAAGATGCAGAGAACTCTACGACCTCTCATAGGTGCCACGGGAAGTTTTGGGATTGTGTGGAAGGTTATAACAGTAGGAATCGTTTTGGTAGAACGTGAAACACAGAAAGAACTAAGATAGAAATACAAAGTAGGAAAGGGACGAGCCTGGAATTGAACCCACGATCTCCTGCTTATCCAGCTTTCCACGCTCGCCATAATGGCGGATGCTATAAATTATTTTGACAGTAACTGCTTCCAGACGCTGAACTAAAATTTTGCTCCAAGCAATCCTTGATTTTTTGCATCCAATGACTTGTTTATTGTTTATCAACATGGATATTTTTCCCTGGATTCGTGAACATTTTTTTTCTAATCAGTATTATCGTCATTTTCAAATTCATTAATTTAAAATATTTCTTTCTAGGATACGAACGTTCTTTTAATCTCGTATTGGTTCAGTTCCATATACAGAATGGCCTGAATCTCAGGCTCGTATTGAACCATTAGAAAGAAAGGTAGAGCTGATTATCAGAAATAATGGCGTCACATGGATACGCGGACACGTGGTATTAATTTTTCTCGCTCATGGTGTCTGAAGAGCTGATTACAAAAATGATTCCGTCACATTGAAATCTTTGAAAAAATACGTAGGCGGAAAAGCGCAAGATCGTAATCCAGCATACGCTCAAGCATACGCTAGATCCTAGTATAGCAAAAAATGTAGCTGATTATGCGATGCGGCAATTGTACTGAATATTTAAATTTTCTTAGTGGTAGAAGGTGGCTTCGCGGTTGTCCATGTTATTAAATAATTATATCGCAGGTCGTAGAATCGATGCAACAACGGGTCTTAATAAACGAGACGGAATCTGATTTGCATTATGATTCTATCAAAAATGTTAGTTTCCTGGATGGCGTTCAGACAGTTGAATCTGGATATTGAATTTATTTTTCAATTCAGCTTTTCGAAAGGAATATTGCTCAGTATTCATCATTGATAAATCAAGCTGTAAATTTATTCGAATTCGTATTGTTTTTAAAATTAATCCTAGACTAACGCTTAGGTCAATGACCAACGCTTAGGTCAAAATCAGGAACATTCTAGTGGAACTGAAGTGGGAGAACCCTCATCTCTCAATAGCCTAAACTGAATATGTAAATCCACTATTGAATTGGGCAGATCGGGAGTAGTAAATATACCGCGCAAGAGTATAGATCAAACCCGAGCACGATCGTTGTTTGTTATGGACTAAGTTGATTCTAAAATAGTGAAGAAATTTCAAGTATACAGAGCCTGGGTCTTGTGCACCCTTTGATGATAAACGGGTAGTAAACCCTCGCTATTCGGCATTCTTGAACCTTGCGGCTTGATCAAGTCCAAAAGTGAATGGTAAGACAAAATTCGGGTTTATGTATATATTTTGATGATCCTGCTAGCAAGATTATTTTCGACAGTCATCGAATTGCTTATGACTAGCAAATTTTACAACTGAATAATTTGTGTTTCTTTTAACTGTCACTTTCAAGTTGAATTTATTAAAATTCAGGAATAACAGAATGGTTCATGCCTAAAGATTTAGTCAAAAAAAAACGTTGCATTGCTGTTCAGAAATAGAGCTGATAATATGCATATTTTTATCTATATGTATGACATGATTTAAAAAATAGATATGACCAATCAAGCTGCCATTGAGGGCAGCAGAGATTCGAAGCCTGTTCTCTCAACTCAATGAGCTCCATCTGTGAGTGTGACGATCATCGGCTACGAGTACCAGGATTGCAACGTGTTTTGAATCAGGGCAGAGCTTGAGGTGTACGATATTGATGGTTTCTCCAAATTTCATCGAGAAAAGCTCCTCTGTATCACAGAGTCAGGTTTTTACACCGTCACTGGTAATAATTGCGAATCAGGAGAAAGCATTCCGTGTCCACCTCAGAGCCATCGATCAACTGAGCAGTTGTGGCAGACAGTAGAACCTATAGACATGCTCATATTTAATTTATCTTCTCAGTGCTCTATAAAAAAGATTGATTTTTAATTTTTGTTAAATTAGCTTTAGAATAGTTTTACGCTTGAAACCTGTTTAGAGCCATTATTAAATTTTCTTGTTGATAAATAATAAACAAGTCGTTGGAAACAGTAATTAGGCAAATCATGGTTTACTACGATCGAAATTTAAGTTCAGTGTCTGGAAGCAGTCACTGTCAAAATTATTTATAGCATCCGCCATTATGGCGGGCGTGGAAAGCTGGATAAGGCAGAAGCGGTAGCCACTAGACCACCGAGCTCCTCTTAGCTCACTTTTTTAGCACTTAGACTTCATATATTCCCCAAGCAACACAAGTTCAACGAATTTGGTTGCAGTAACCATATAGTGACTGAATCCGGTCATACATATATAAGTTACTGTGATTGATGTGCCATATGTGTGCTTCTCAGGTCGCTCGCAACAGATTGCATTCGACGCAGAATCTTGTCCCATTGTTTCCTATAGAAACTTGGACGGATCGTACAATTGGGTCAAAAGTTATGGCCAAAATACTAATTTTAAAACTACAAAATAAAATGCCATTTTTGCTCTTATGCTAATCCGATTTGTTTGCAACAAATTGCGTTTGGCGAGAATTTTTTTTATGCATATAAACAAATATGAAAAATAAGACCAATCCACATATTGGAGTTATTTTAGATTTTTCCAAACCTTTTGAACGAACGAGAAAGGCACCATCACCGCTAGGTGGATTAATCTGGGTTTTTTATATAAAATGACCAACATTGGAGGACTGTTCTGATGCTAACCGCAAGTCGAGCACATCTGTATATGTGCCTCCATATACAGATGTGCTCCACTTGCGGTTAGCGGCAGTGTATCTCGGCGAGCAGAAATTTTGGCTGCCCGGGGGAATTTACATTTTTCGGACTACGGACTTCGAATTTACAGACATCTGAAAGGACAAAAAATAGGACTACCACCAGGATTTCTAAAACTAAGAAACAGGATAATGAACTTATTCACTATGTCACAAGATATTGGTAAATAATTATTATTGGGCCATGACCACGGCTCAATTCGCACGTTATGATCCTGGAAAATTAACTCAAGTCGTTGTCCTATTTTTGTCTTTTCAGAGCTCTGTAAGTTCGAAGTCCGTGGTCCGAAAAATATGAACCCTCGGTTGAGGAAAATTCAGGTAAATTCCTCCGGGCAGCCAACATTTCAGCTCGATTGGCCAACTACAGCCCTCCAAAGTTAATCATTTTGTATAAAAAACGGCCTCTGGTCTTATGTTTTGTAAAATCAAAAAATTCTTTCTAAAAACTTAAATTGAAGGGCCAAGGCAGCCACGCACTTGTTATGTAGAAAAATCGTAAAAACGAAAAATGATTCAATAAAAAGCAATTTAACTAAAACAAAAAATAGATTACACGATAGGTAGGAACACAGCGTGATCATGAGTAAGCGGAATGAATCGATCAGGAGAAGGAAGATTTGCAGACCCTCCGCAGACTGCGTGGCTGGCGACGACGTTTGATTATGGATCGCGGAGAACAAGAGAACTTTTAACGTCTGGCAATATTGATAAAAACTTAACTATTATTGTAGCATATTGGGTTGAATCCTAGGATTTATTACTCTTTAAATAAATTTCCTATCGTTTAATATTGAAATGATTTTGAAAAGGTGTTTCACGAAATAATTTAAAAATTCAATTGTCTGTTCAACAGGGAAGGTCTATCAGATTATTAATCATCGAGACACATAGCTTCCCTACGCAAAGAATTCAAAGTCAATTAAAACGAATGCATTATCAACATTATTTTTTGATTCTGTGAAGTCAGCGCTTATTTACTCAATAAAAAGGGGGATTCTTTGACTACCAGCGCTGAGTGAGCGATTATTCAGAGCAGAGTCAAATTTGCATGGCCAAGTTTGTTGTCGCTTTGTATACAAACTTCAATAAGCCAATAAGATCCCACTCTGTGGTGGATTAGCGTAGCGTGAGCTCTCTCCCTAATGATCGAGTTATTCCCCATGCAAATAGATTGAGATCGGTGGACTTTCGTCAGTTTGCCGTTAGCGTCCAGTTCATTCAGCAGCAACGCAATGCAGTGCATAAACTTAATTTTGTTCGTGGCCATTTTGGGCACTGCATCAGCGGCTCCAAGAATAATATCGGATGAAATCGCGACATCGCTTAAGGCGTACAAGCACTTTGGAGTTCTGTTTGCTGGATCGTCGCCAACGCGAAACCATCTACCGAGTCCCAGCGATAAAGTTGGCCAACAGCTTATCTATACCCTGGGACAACGAGTTGCTGGTTTGTCAGCTCTTCATAGAATATGAGTATCAATTAAACAAACTGATCGTTTCAGGGGATCGCTTAGTGTCAACCAAATCGGAGAACAAGCAATGGCCAACCCTACAGGACGTAACGCTCAGCTTGTCCTATCCGCAGTCTGGGGTCGGGGCCATCGTGACGTACGTCCAGGTGATCGTTAAGCAAAGCAGCGCCACCGGCAAAGGGTATGTGGTTTCCGGTGGAATCGGTCAGCGATTCATTCATCTGATGATCGAAGCCTACAGTACCACATACTTCAACTACAGTGTTCAGATCTTTGGATTGTAAATTTATTCTAAGTTCTTACCTCGAAATAAAATCCCGGATTGTAGCCTGCGCCACCAGTTAGGAACAGCAGAGCATGACCACTTAGTATGGTGAACATGGCCACCGCCTTGATTCCGTTGATGCATCCCAAACCATGATCGTCTTTGCTATTCTGCGCGAGTTTCTTCACATTCTCTATGACCGAGAACGATCGCAGCACGTACACCAGCGTTGTCTTTTTCTCGTTCCGCCGACTGCAAATGGATTGCACATGGTACAGCGTGCTCAACACCACCATCAGTACGAAGAACAGTATGATCGCCACATAGACGATATCCAGCGTGGAGGGCTCGGTCGTCACTTCCTTGTGGCAAGCATCCTGTGATATCGAAACACTTCGCGATCCACTGATCGCCTGCACCACTCTGATGACGTCCTCCGCCGAACAGCTGACCGGGACGCAAATCCCCCAATGCACCCGAGCAGATTCGTTGAATCGTTGCAGTGGCTGTCGGGATACCATGGTCCGTTCCTGATAGCCATCCACCCGGACATCAGCCAGGCAGTACTGCGTGATTATTTTGTTCTGAACACCGTCAGATTCGTTTCGATAGCGTCGTTCCGTGTTCATACACTGGTCAAAGTGACCGAAGTGGTACACTTGTCCATACTCGATTCCCGCCATGGACTTGGCTGACGAATCCAGCACTGTGACAGTGAGAGACAGAGAAAGATAATTTTAAATTAGATTCTTGCAGGGCTGAGTTTCTATTTGCGGTTATTATTGTTATTATTCAAAGTATGACCGCCGTACCTCGCCCGACTGGACCGGCATATTGATTATCTTCTTTATAGTAAAGATCAGTAAACATGAGCGCGGTGACTGATCGTATCTGACGCGTGTAAACAATGTGGCCTGGATCTTCTATGATTATGCTAATTGAATGTTATGCAGGAAATGTGAGCTATGTTTGTATATACATGACCGGAGATATCGTTAATATCATCATCCCAGATCCGGAAATGAATTTGTGAAGCTGTACTTTGAGGTCGAAGAACTGCTTTGTTTCTATTTTTACAGCCGAAATGTCGAGGGCAGTTTCAACAATTGATGTAATCAGATCTACTTGATGAGAATGATATAAAACAATGGAAAAAAAAATTCATGATATTGAAGCTTGGACAAATAACAGCTAAGTTTTGTTTTATTATTAAAGGTATGCGATAAGACACTTTTTCTTAACGAAACGAAACGAAATTTGAAATGTCTATGTTGATTCGAAACGAAACGAAACGAAATATATATTTACTTTCGAGCAGGGTTTGCAACTCAACTGAAGATGAGCAAACCACGCATGCCTCCTTCTCTTGCTTGCTTCACAAGCAGCCAGTGGTAGTGACGAAACAAATTCGGCAAGCAACACGAAGCTTCGATGCTCTTGTCACACATAAGCTAATGGGGTATAGTTTATCTAATATATCTTGGAAGCGGTTAGATTTAGAAAGTAGTCGTTTTTTACAAAGTTCTTCGGAAGGTTAAAAACATTCTGTTGAAGATTAATTTAGTTCGGAATTCATTGTTCATGAGACTTTCTGCAAGATAGAATATCTCGAAATCCATACAATTTAGCAAGTATATGTACCCCGGGTAGACGATAATAGCTCATTAACAGTAAAACGTGATATTAACTTGTTTGAAATAAGAGTAAAAATAACAAGCGAAAATAACAAAAATTTGCACCGAAATATCATAAAAATATCAGGTTTTGCCATTGACAAGAACTTATTAATATCTTGAGCTATTAGTTCGTTCTTGTTAATAGCAAAACCTGACATTTTTATGATATTTCGGTGCAAATTTTTGTTATTATATCGGAATCTATTCAACTTAAAAAGTAGCCGTCGTTCTACAAAGTTGTTCGGAAAGTCAAAACCATTATGTTGGAGATTAGTTGGAGGACCACAAGCTGAGAGCCATAAAGAGCATCAGGTCGGTCAGCTGTCAAAAGTGCAGGTGAGCACCGTTATTGATTGATTTTGTTGTTGTTTGATTGGACTGACGTCGTTTTTAATTGATAAATCGGATAAATCAATAGTTAAATTAAGGGTTCATTCACAAATTACATAACGCTAAAATGGAGCATTTTCAGCCCCACCCACCCTCTCGTAACGTATTTTGCATGCAAGGGTTCTGAAATTTGTATGGGCCGTATTTGCGAATGACTGGTGAATGGTGAATTTGGCCTAGTTAGTTAAACTAAGTTTTTACAAATTTGATCCAGACTATCTTTTCAAAAAGGCCAAATTTTTAATTGATTTTTTCAAATGGATACAATCAAAAATGACGCATCCTACAAAAATGTTATATGGGTGACTATCGCAAAATCAGTCAAAGTTTCTAATAAAGATATCGGAAACAATTCAAATTGAGCCCCACACTGAAAAAATCAGTTTAAAAAATAAAACTCGATTTGCAAAAATACGCCCTTTTTAATTTGAATGAAATTGTGCCTCACTATAGGTGATTATGTTCCCTACCAACCGTCCATACATCGCAAGCTGGGCACTTTGAAGGAAAAAAAGTTTTTCTAACAAAAACTTTTTCTTGTCGAAATTATTTTCAGTGTATTTTTATCCGTTGCGATTAGCTACGACCTAAATATTGTCTATCCGGAATAAATTTATACCGCTTTTTATACCGAAGTTGGATTTTTCTCCACATACAGGCAACTTTCCCAACTTCGGAAGTAGTGCGCTGGATTCGCCTAAAGATGCGCTAACCAACGCATCAATTAGTTTGACAAATAAAACTTCGGAAGAAAGTTCGGTTCGGAAGTCCCGACTTCCGAATTCTAAGTTGGTGCTACGCCGACAATATTGTACTCTGCTTGACTGTACAGGAATATTTAAATATATGTATTAGACTGGCCCAGATTACTATGGGGAGAAAAAAATGTTGTCGAATTCCACGGGGCACCCCCCAGAATTGTGTCTTTGGGTGAGAAAATCAATCTCTGAAAATTTCAGCTCAATCGCTTGTAGCATAAGCTGGCGCATTTGATTTGAAGTTTGTATGGGGATTTCAGCCAAAATGTATAGGAAAATACACCTCCGTCACTCATTCGATCTGGAAATTGGTTCTGATTGCTCGATTGACCTCAGAATTGCAAAAACGGCAGTTGGTATGCTACAGAACAATTTCACAGAACATTGCATGATGATTAAATGAACTTTTATATAATTTTCGGCTGATTTATTATGAGCTGATTTGTGTATTTTTGGGTTTTTTGATCGAATCGCATCAGCCAAAACCTATATAAAAGTTCATTTAATCATCATACAATGTTCTGTGAAATTGTTCTGTAGCATACCAACTGCCGTTTTTGCAATTCTGAGGTCAATCGAGCAATCAGAACCAATTTCCAGATCGAATGAGTGACGGAGGTGTATTTTTCTATACATTTTGGCTGAAATCCCCATACAAACTTCAAATCAAATGCGCCAGCTTATGCTACAAGCGATTGAGCTGAAATTTTCAGAGATTGATTTTCTCACCCAAAGACACAATTCTGGGGGTGCCCCGTGGAATTAGATAACTTTTTGTTTCCTGGGCCAGTCTAATATGTATGTATGTATGTATATGTTAATTCCACTGACACTCCTTGACACTGAAAAAAAAATCAATTCCGACAAGAAGAATTTTTAGTTAGAAATACCTTTTTTCCTTGAAAGTGTCAAGCTTGCGATGTCTGGACGGTTGGTAGGGAACATAATTTCCTATCTTGGAACACAATTTCATACAAATCAAAAAAAGCGTTTTTCCGCAAATCGAGTTTTAATTTTTAAAACTGATTTTTTTCAGTGTAGGGCTTAATTTGAATTGTTTTCGATATCTTTATTAGAAACTTTGACTGATTTTGCGATAGTCACCCATACGACATTTTTTTGTAGGATGCGTCGTTTTTTAATTGTATCCATTTGAAAAAACCAATAAAAAAAATTTGGCCTTTTTCAAAAGATAGTCTGGATCAAATTTGGAAAAACTATGTATGTACAGGTATGTACTTTTCTTTTTACAGAACCTCCTAAAATATTGCACAAAAAGTCAACATAAACAATAAGAACACCTAAATGTTCCCAAAAGTTCTATTTTTGCTTCATGCATTTTTATTACAGCAAAAATAAAAGATATTTTAGTTACTAGATAAAGATTGTCGCTGTCGTCGCTGTCCGGAACATCTTTTGCTGGCGAGGATAGGGGAGCTAAATGTCAAAGAAGGAAAATCCATATGATTTGACAGCTTGGTACCCAACATGTTCCGGACAGCAGAACAAAGGGAACCGAAGCGACAATCTTTATCTAGTAACTAAAATATCTTTTGCAAAAATCCATTAATTTCCGCTAAGTGGATTATTCCATTGCTGACGAGCGTTGATTTCGAACCAAATACCGCATAGGACGAATTTCGCACCAACCCTTCTATAGGGCTGGCAGCACCATCTCAGAATCGAATGAAACTTGGTGGGCATAAAGATATGGTATTTCTAAGCCACTCTGCATACTTGGTTTTTCAAAAATTGTCAAGAGTAACATTTGATGAGGGCCTAATTTTTTTTCATGGATTTTTTATAAATCGATCTAACTCTAAAATGACAAGACCTACAAAAAAGTGTTGTATGGCGGACTGTCGTGAAATTCCCTGAAGTTTTTTGGAAAAATATCCAAAAATAAAATATCGATTTCTACACTGAAAAAAATTAGTTTTAAAAATTAAAATCGATATTACAAAAAAACCTCATGTCAGAAAACGATGCAGATAGGTATGTTAATTAAATAACTATTCTGGGAATAATGGTCCTGTAACATATTTAAGGAAAAAGTTTCTCTAACAAAAACTTTTTTCATGTCCATATTGAGTGAAAATTTATCAGCGTGTTTTATGCCTACAGCGCCAATTATAGGTTCAGCAGCCTATCATCAACCAACGACACATTTTGGACGTATGAAAATTTGTTTGGGAAGCAATTTAGCATAATCTAACATAATTGTGGACCAACATTTGAAAAGGGTTTATGTTTTATTTGACTTTTTGTATCGAAGTAACTTAAAAACAATTACAAAAAAATAATTACTTTTAAAACGGGAAATGTTGCCGAAACGAAACTAAAGTGATATTTAATTGTAATAGAGGAAAAGAAGATGTTGTTTTTCAGCAAAGGCTAACCACTGAACGTAATTTAGAAACCGTTATAAAGCCTAAAGATGATTTTGTATCGTATTTTATTGAAAAATTGATAAACTTATAACTTATGACATTATTTGCAAACAAACTTGTACTGTTGGATTTATCTGAAAATTATCCAATCATTATCCAAAATGCTGCTCAAGGTTGGAATAATTCGGAAAAGGCCCTTGCGAAGCTATTGGTGGCACTCTCAAACGAATGGCAAAACGAGCAACTCTTGCCAAAGATTATGGAAATACTATCAAGACTCCTCAGGAGTTGTACGAATGGGCACGTTTTCAATCAAACAAAAATATCACTATATTACATTTCTGTTATATCACGAATGAGCAATACCGCCATCGGGGGTGGCAATGGGTCTGGGGGTGAGAATAGGTCATCGCTCTCACCGCGAGCATGGAGGGCGTAGAGCAAAATCGTTCAAAAAGGTCTCTTATATTTTTGTCTTCTTGTCCTCAGATACATCCATTCTACAAGCATTCTAAGTAGTTGAAACAGTGACCCATTCTCACCCCCATTTGACCCATTGTCACCCCCGACGACGGTACTCAACAAGAGTTTGATGAACTTTTCAAAAAAGCAAAAACTATAATTGGCACACAAAAGCTTCATTCTTTTATACCAATCGCTCATAATAAAATCCTAAAAAAAAATATTCCAACTCAGATGAAGACCCAAAAGTCTTTGAATTGTTCGACTAAGTTTACAAATTAAATTAAACAAATAAAATTGAAGAAAAAATTAAAAAAAATGCGGAAAATTTATTATTCTTTAAATGTGCGTTTACCGGAAATCACCCTAATGAAATTACCTACCGAGCTTCATCGTTTGGAATCAAAATGTTTATCTGATAAAAATATCGACCTCCAATTTTTATTTTTGCTAAACCAATTTTAATCTTTACATTCATTAATTTATTTTCTCGGTGAACGAAAAGCTCTTTTATGTTTCAGACTTCATAGTTCAGACAAATTTACAATAGTCCATCAAACAATACAATTTTGTAAATCTGGTCATTTGTGTGTATCATTGATATAAACAATCTAGGAAAATATACGCCCTTTCCAAATGTTGGTCCACATTAATGTTAGATTATGCTAAATTGCTTCCTAAACAATTTTTCTACTTCCAAAATGTGTCGTTGGTTGATGATAGGCTGCTGAACCTATAATTGGCGCTGTAGGCATAAAACACGCTGATAAATTTTCACTCAATATGGACATGAAAAAAGTTTTTGTTAGAAAAACTTTTTTTCCTTAAATATGTCACGGGAACATTATTCCCAGAAAAGTTAGATAATTAAAATACCTGTCTGCAGAAAAAATTTCATCGATTTCTGAGATGAGGTTTTTTTGTAATATCGATTTTAATTTTTAAAACTAATTTTTTTCAGTGTAGAAATCGATTTTTTATTTTTTGGATATTTTTCCAAAAAACTTCTAAGAATTTCACGACAGTCCGCCATACAACACATCGATTTAAAAAGAATCTATGAAAAAAATTAGGCCCTTATCAAATGTTACTCTTGACAATTTTTGAAAAACTAAGTATGCAGAGTGGCTTAGAAATACCATTTCTTTATGCCCACCAAGTTTCATTCGATTCTGAGATGGTGCTGCCCAGTGGTGCAATTTATCAACAATGCCTGCTGAGTGTGATTCTTTTGTTTTGTATTTTCTCTGCTCCTCTTTGCCTATGACGGTGCCTTTCAGTCAGAACGACAAAGCAGGAGTAGCTTAGCAAAATCCAAATCGGTTTGCCAACAGCGGGCTGAAGCTGATGATCATTCGGGACAAATTTCCTGTCACTGTCTTTCAAGTGATAGTATTCACCCATGCATTTATATCGTCGCCGTCGCATACACACAGCAGCGAGTGAACTTAATAGACTGTCAGTGCGGGCTGCGTATGCAATGAGAAGAGAGGTCTTTTGTTTACTTTATCTTTGATTGTTGCTGCTAACCATTTTCAGTTTTCACTGCTAGGAAGTGAGTGTGAAGAAGGAATGGTATCAATATCCAACAAATTTCAGTCACTGAGATTGAGAATTCGCACCACTGGTGCTGTCAACCGCTGGTCGAGTTGGCGCGAAATTCGTCATAGGTCAAGTGATCATCACGATAGTCAAGATGACACGGATATGACAACCACAACATCAGGAAAGTTTTCCTATCATTCATGCTGGTGATCACAGGCAGAAGAAGTGAAGACATGGTGAGTGACCAAGCGCTAGTTGCCAAAATGTCACGTTCATGGTGATCGTTACACCAAGCATGTGAGATCCACATTGAGCATCACAATTGAGTACTTGACACATGACTTGGATTTTATTATTGACTTGAACGGTGACACTTTGCAGCACTGATCACAACTCTCTGAATATCACAGATTCTGAGATATCTAATTCAACTGGTTGTCTCATAGACGCTAGTGTCACCATGCGGATGAATTACGAAATAATAAGATATTCTCCGGGTTTAATCTTTCGAACAACTTTGTAGAATATCACAACTGTCTAAATTTTACAGACTCCGAGATATCTTATTCAATTGGTTGAGTCATAGACGATAGCGCCACCATGCGGATGAATGGATGAATAATTATTTAAATGTTAAACATACATCGAATATGTGTATCTCCTTTCTTTTGACGAATCTGAGAATTTCCATGCAACAAATTATCATAGAGTATATTCACAAATCTGCACTTTTTACAAGCCCTGCTTTCGAGACTTCGAAACGATACGAAATCAAGGTCATGTAATTCGAAATTTTAAGAAATGAAACGGAATTTTAATTTTTTTCCACGTAATTTTTATTGAATTGATTTTATATTATGTACGCAATTCTGTTTTCATATTTTCAAAGTCAATAGAGTTATAGTAGGGTTCAGGCAGGTATTTTCGTCTGTTCGTCATAGTCTCGAAAACCAATAAAAGAGAAACTTTTTTGACAAACTCATCCGTATCAAATCGTAAGCTCAGGAGATACGTTCTGCTATAGTGGAGTTCTAGCTAAAGGACTTTCATTTCGATGGTTTTAGCCCCTATGACGATAGACGGAAATACCTGCCGTGTCCCTAACAGAAAAGCAGTCTGTGATAAACCATTGGCGATAAGGCAATACCCCAGCACAAGGATGCCAGACATACATACATGTCTGTATTGACATTTGGTCTTGCATACAGACATCATACAGATTACAGACATTATACAGACTTTGATTGAAGTTAGACTTTTACAGACATTCAGTTTTCGGAAACTCTGAGCTGCTAAACAGAATCCTGTTGAGCTTTCCAATTAAACCATTTTGGGTTTTCAAACAATATCGTTATGGAGATTTTGTACGGAATTTTATAAGGATTCCAATCGATATCATTTTGGAATTCCTTCTAGGCTTCTGAACGGGATCCCATTTGTTTCCTTTAGGAAACCTAGAAAGATTCCATTCAGAAGTCCAAAATTAATCCATTCTGAAGCCTAAATGACCCCGTTTGACAAACCCAAAAGAATTCCATTAGGGAGCATAAAAGATATCCTTTCGTACAGATTTCCGTACAGAATTATGTGAACTTCCGAACGTAATCCTGTTACCTTTACTAATAGATCTCTTAGAGTTTCTGAACGAAATTCTTTTGGGTTTTCGAAAGGAATCACTGTGGGCTTCCCAAAAAAATCTTTTTGAACTGCCAAACGGAAGTCTGAGTGGATTCTGAACTAAATTATTCTTGAATTCCAAACGGAATACTTTTGGTCTTCCGAAGGGAATCCTTTTGGAATTTCGAAAGAAATCGTTTTGGACTTTCAAGCGTTATGGGCGTCTGCATGGAATCTTTTTCTGCTTCTGGACAAGGGATTCCGATTAGAATACTAATGGGATGTCCTACCCCCTAAGTCCTAAAAGGGTTTTGTTCGATAGCCAAAACGTGCTGCGTTCAGAAAACCATATAATCTCGCTTCGTAAACTCAAAACAAGTCTTTTCTCTGGGTTTCCAAACGTAATTATTTGGGATTCTGGAAGGAATTCTATTATATTTCTAAATAAAAATTCTTTTGGGCATCAAAAATAGAAACCTCTGGATTTCCGAACGGAACCTTGTGGGCCGAACGAAATTATTTTGGGCTTTACTTCCGAACGGATTCCTTTTAGGATAACGAAAGGAATACTTTTGGAATTCCGAGTGGATCCATCTGGGCTTCTTTATGGATTTTTTTCTGTTTCTGTACTAGGGATATCCTTTTGGGATTCCGAAGCCTCAAAAGATTCCGTTCGGAAGTCAAAAGGATTTTGTTCGAAAGCGCAAAGAGATTTTTATTCGGAAGTCCATAAAAGTTCGAAAGACCAAGGGTTCTCCGTTTGTAAACCCAAAAGATGACCGTTCCGTGCTTTGGGGTTTCTAACGGATTTATTCCTTCTGTGCCTCTCCTCCAAACCGAACTCATTTGGACTTTCCAACGGATTTTCAGTTAGAAAAATGCGAAAATATTATCAATTTATGCTAATGTTACAACACACATATTGATAAGAACATTATTCAAAGCTTTGAAGTCGAATATCTTCACTTGTCATAAGACGAGATAGTATTTTCCCATTTAATTCCACCAAAATACGTATTTCGACCTCAATGGCTGCCTTACTTGTTTTCTGAATCTCATACTTGAATCGGCTTAGTCTTACACTGACCTTTTGATTATTAAAACCTATTCTACGTTGTCAAAAGTGCATAGTTTTGAATAATTTTCTAATTCTTGTACCTTCCAAACTACATACAGACAAATACAGACATTTTGCTGAGATTGATGCAGACTTATAAAAATTCTATCTGGCATCCCTGCCCCAGCATTTGTGCCGTTTTCAAAGGAATTCATCGTGGAGTGTGAGTGCTCCCGAAGCTGATCAATTTTGTATCAGTTCAGCTTTATATCAGTAAGTATAAAAAAAATTGGAATTGGGAATAATAGGAATAATAGGATTTTTTTGTATTCTAAATCAAATTCTGTTAAAACCTTATTTCATTTAAGAATTGTGTGATTATGCTGAAGCATACTTTATATTGACTTATCAGCGTGATGTGATGGTATTGAGCTAACTTAAAACCAGGAAATTAATGCATAGATTTTATTTTTTCTCTAGTGGGAGGTTCATTTATATATTTGCCAGACGTATACGCAGATAGAGAATCATTAATAGCATCGCTAGACGAGTCCTCTGCACCTTTCCAAAATGCATTGGCTTGAATAAGTGGTGGCTAGGGGGGTGGGGGCGTTTGGCTTAGCCCCTAGAAAAACATTAGCCCCTCCTAGGATTTGAAGTTAGTTAACAGTGATATCAATTTTCAATTTTCAGCCTATCATAATGAAATGGGTGGAAGACAAATGAGCTTGTTTCTGATTTCTGAGAAAGATTCCTGCGTGGCAGTGAAATTGCACTTGGTAGTAATTATGAAAAGGCAATATCTAATTGATTTGAAAAACAGATATTTTAGTTACTAGATAAAGATTGTCGCTGTCGTCGCTGTCCGGAACATCTTTTGCTGGCGAGGATAGGGGAGCTAAATGTCAAAGAAGGACAATCCATACGATTTGACAGGTATGTACCACACATGTTTCGGACAGCATAGCAAAGAGAACCGAAGCGACAATCTTTATCTAGTAACTAAAATATCTTTTATTTGAAAGCATCAAAATAAGCTTGATACGAACAACAACGGAGAGCAACCAAAATATAAATCAAAGCAATCGTGGTACTTCCCCAGCAGTCAAAGATATGTGGTCAACCATCACGGACTGGAGTGACAGATTATCAGCAGACTTCTGCTTGCCTAGCAGCCTGATAATCTCCACACTTCCCATCAGAAATTCTCATCAGAGTTTCTACATAATTCCTTTCAGAATCATCAAAGACTTCCAAACGGAATCCAGGAGAATACTGGATTCCTTTCGGTATCATTGAAGGATGCCCATGGAAATCTGTGGGGGATACTCTTCATAATCCGCGGACCTTCAGAATCGTTGATTTGCTTCGGAATTGCTCCGGAGTCGTTCGAAGATTTGCTTCGGAATCCCTTGAATATTTAATTCGGAGTCCCTGGGGGATTCTTTACGGAATCATTCAACGATTTGCTTCAACCTACATCAATGGTTTGCTTTGAAATTCCTCGAAAATTTTCTTCAGAATCCCTCGTCGAATTGCTTCAAAGTCCTTCAACGATTTGCTTCTACTTCCCTGGAACATTGCTCACGAGATTCCTGGAAAATTTACGTTGGAATTCCTGGAGAATTTCCGACGGGTTCTCTGGAACACTCCCGTTTAAATTTCTGTAATATTCCCGTCGATATTCCTGGAAGATTCTCAATGGAATCTCTGCAGCACTCCCATAGGAATCGCTGGAATATTCCCGTTGAAATTCCTGAAACATTCCCGTCAGAATCCCTGAAACATTCCTGTTGGAATCCCTGGTGGATTGGCTTCATAATCCCTGGAGGTTTCCTTTGTTATGCTTGGAGGCTTTTTGCTAAAATCTGTGGAGATTCCCATCGGAATCCCTGAAACATTCCCTTCGGAATCAATAAACCATTCTCATTGGAATACTTGGAGAATGCCCGTCGGAATTCCTGGAGGAATGTTGCATTATTTTCTTTTCATTTGAGATAGACAGAATATTTATGAAATATGCAAAAATGTTCATTGCCCCCGTGGGAACCTGAATCATCATCGGTAGGTAAACAAACACACTTCGATATTGAGAGCTACAACAGAAAGCACCTGCTTGAGAAAAGAAAATATATGGATCAGTATGATTGATCCCTTATTGCCTTAGGTCAGCGGTTCTCAACCTGTGGTACATGTACCCCTGGGTATACCTTCGCTGGCCCCAGGGGGTACCTTGAAAAAAAAATGCGTAATGGCGAATGTATTACAATTCCAATAAAAACTTATTGATAAAGTTTTGATTTTTTTTTATTCCAATGCTTCGTATTTTACATAATATGTATGGCGATCAGTAAATCAAAGACTTTTGAATCCAGTCCACCCCAACCAGTACAGTGTGTGAAAGACTGTGGGATAAAAGATCAAAAGGACAGATCGTCGAATGATTTTCCCTCAATGTACTCAATGTACTCTACTTCTACTTAATCGATGCAAAATGTTGAATAAATAATATTCTTCTGAACCTAAAACTAGAATCTAAAAGTTCGGGAAAGAGTAAATGGAACTCCAGTATTTGTTTTCTTCATGAGATTCTCTTATCACCAATATTTTAATTACTGATGCGAGGTATGAAAATGAAATTATTGGTTTACTACCAGTTACCAAAACAAATAAAATTTGTGTGAGCAGAAAAAGCACATTGTTAGTATTCTTGAAGTGAAAAAAGTTTCATGTCCCGGGTATACCAGGATTTTCGATATTTTAAAAATAATTTCCCGGGAATCGGGAAATCCCGAGTCTCGGAAGCTCGGAAGCTCGGCTCGGAAGCCTCCTTTCAAGAGGCTCGGAAGCCTCCTTTCAAGAGGCTCGGAAGCCTCCTTTCAAGAGGCTCGGAAGCCTCCTTTCAAGAGGCTCGGAAGCCTCCTTTCAAGAGGCTCGGAAGCCTCCTTTCAAGAGGCTCAGAAGCCTTCTTTCAAGAGGCCTGCAAGCCTCTTTTCAAGAGGCTCGGCTGCCTCCTTTCAAGTGGCTCGGAAGCCTCATGTCAAGAGGCTCGGAAACCTCCTTTTAAGAGGTTTTGAAGCCTCCTTTCAAGAGACTCGGAAACCTACTTTCAAGAGGCTCGGAAGCCTCCTTTCATGATGCTCGGAAGCGTCCTTTCAAGAGGCTCGGAAGCCTCCTTTCAAGAGGCTCGGAAGACTCTTTGCAAGAGACTTGGAAGCCTCCTTGCAAGAGACTTGGAAGCCTCCTTGCAGGAGACTTGGAAGCCTCATTGCAAGAGGCTCGGAAGCCTCCTTTCAAGAGGCTCGGAAGCCTCCTTTTAAGAGTGTCTGCTTGAAAGCCTTCTTTCAAGAGGCTCGAAAGCTTCCTATCAAGAGACTCGGAATCCTTGTTTCAGAAGGCTTGGAAGCCTTCAAAAGTTCTAAAAGTCTTTGTGGGAAGCTTGATGATAAACATAAATTTGAATTCGAATGTTCCATTGCATAACGAAAATTTCAGATAACTATTTGGAGATCCCGTTAGTTTTCAGGCCCGTTTCTAAAATATCATATGAGTTTAGCTTATTTCCAGTTCAAAGTATTTGTTCGAAGGGGTTTTGAGAACCACTGCCTTAGGTGGTTGCACCGGATTTATCACATTACCGCTAAGATAACTTAATGAGGTGAAAAATGAGAATTTTTGAAAAGAAGTTCAAAATAGAGAAAATAGATGGAGGATATAGACCACTCCCCCTCCCTAGGCATCGGGTATAGTTACGCCAATGCTCAAATGCACAAAGACATGTATTGCAGATTGTATTTCAGAAATGTGATCGCAAAGTTTCCACGGCAGCAGTTTGCCAGGTATGAAGAAATAATTTTTCCTTTCTCGTACAAAAACTTGTAACAAAATCTGATGTGATGCTGATGTCATATTAGAAATTAGGAGACAGTACTCGTCGATAGCAAATCCTTCCACATGCGATGGCATATGAGCAAATCAAACCACCTTCCTTTTTCCAGTGGAGATATATAAGCTTCCACACTGATATTCTTCCCTCCCCCTTCATACGGGAGTTTGGCAGAAGGAAGGTCGGGGGATATGTGCTATCAAAAATATTGCCCTCTGCTCGTTTTCAAATCGATTTCTATAAAAACATTCTTCATGCCTGCCGTATCCTAACGGAACTATCAATTCTATACTTTCGCCTCTAATTCTATCATGAACATGTACGTTCAAGTTTGGAAGATGATATTAGCATTTTCATATCATTGTAACAAAATGATATCATTTCCTTCCAAATTCAACCATAGGAGGCTCGGAGACCCATAGTCTTATATACAATCAACTCGACGAACCAAGCTTTTGTCTGTTTGTCCTTGTATATCTGTTTGTGCATATGAGGCATGAAAAAATTGTTGTCAAATTTTCATCCTCAACCGACTTCAATTGAGTGCAAGAAACAGCTGCTATGGACAGTATGAGCCGTTATAGTCAATTTAGGATTAGGAGAGGAAAATTAGTTTGACACTCATTATTATAAGAGACCAAGGAATGCTATGCATCTCCGTGAGTGCCACGCGAAAGGAATCTTCGGTTTGTTGAAAAGGTAATATTGATGTGCAGCCACCTTGGTAAGCGACCAAATATTTATTGTAAACGGGATTATTTTGAAAACTTGAAGACCGTGTTTCAAATCAATCCAACGCAAAATCATGTGCTTCGTTCAATAATAATGTTTTCCTTAGGGCCTTCTTAACTCTAAAGCGGTGCTTATTCATGCGCTTAAACCTGGTTTGAGGCATAAGAGGTGAAGAAGTTGGCCTTTAATAAGAAAGAGGCGCTCTAAAAATACTTCACAAGGGCCTCAGGAATCCACGCCACGGCTTTGCCTCTTTGACAAAGTTGTACTGATCTGATTCATATCTGATTACATTTACACTCTGAGCCTGACGTCTTAAATATTAAGTCGAATTACTTTTGAAAAAATAGGATAAAATAGTTAAAGATATTTATCGTTTTCTGTTGGATATTTGAACAAACACTTAAGACGTTTAATAGAAGAAATTTAAATACACATTTGTCGACTCAGAATGGGATTATGTAGTAAGCATCACACTTAGAATTTCTGTGTAAATTTACGTTTATTTTGATGCACATATTTGGAGCATCAAAATACATCTACAATTAAATTGAGAGCCGCGCCAGGTCAAACAAATTGGCTGCAAAATAAGCAATGGATGACTTTTGAGACATTGAATAATATTCACTAAAATTATCTTACCATCCCCGTAGTTGCTCCGCTTTATATATCTTCACAGATTAAATATAATTCTGATAATCTGGTTATCTTAAATTAGTTCCACTTAAATTAGATTCTAAACCCATTCTGACTAAATTTTTAATTCAATCTTGATTTGATTCTGATTGTCTCTATTGAAATTTTGATTTTAATTCAATTCAATTTATTCATTTTTGGCCTTTGCTTTAATTCGATCCAATACTAATTTGAATTTGCTACAATTTTAATTTGATTCTTATACTAATGCGAGTCGTTTCTAATGTAATTAATTCATTTCATTACTTATTTAATTTACTTCTAAAATGTAAACAGGCAATGAGGCAGGTATGGCGTTTGGATCGCCTAAGAGATTACAATTCAGCGCTTTCCGGTAGATTTTGTCTTCGCTCTTTTGTAACGTGTGGCCGACCCTCATCCACCTACGCTCGCGAATCTCTGTTGATATCGAAATTTGACAGCGTCGTTAATGGAGCTCAAAATTCAAGATCCAATTGTGCGCTTGGGCCCGAATTATGAAACGTAGACAAATCTATGACAAAGGGTCGAAAGAACAAAAAGTCGAAATAAAAACAAAACGTCGAGTGGGAAAAGACGAAAAGTAAAGATGGGAGAGAGATAAGAGAAAGAAGAAGGAAGTAAAAAGAAAGAAGAATGAGGGAGAAGGAAGAAAAGAGAAGAAATAATAAAAAAGAAAGTTCAATCAAAGTTAATTGCCCATTTCCGGAGATTAAACCACCCGACTTGGACGTTAATTTACAATGTTATGAAAACTCATAAGTGAATATGTACGTTATGTGGTAGATATTGATTTGGAAAATGTATTGGAGGTAACCACTTTCCCTTCGATGGGACTCGAACCCATGACCCTACAGTACTGGTGCTACAGACTGGTGCTTTAACTAACTAAGCTAAGAAAGACCTCCGTCGGCCTTCGCAACCTAGCGGCTACTGAACGAGCTCGAGATTCCCAAATTGGACGCATAGTCAATAAATCACTCGCAATCCATTTCTCAAGCCAACACTTCCACATGTGCATAGTACATGTACACATTAGAGAAGCGTGAGAATGCAGAAATGGTAGAAGTGCTGTGGAAGTACTTAATTACACTAAGCTGCGAGGCGGTAATGTCCCATTGGGGATGAAGAAGAAGAAGACATGCACTATGTAAAACCTCTTAGTACAATGAGAATCGTGATATCGTGTAAATATTAGCACAGACAAGCAGACATAACACATTGAACATTCACTTATCCAATTCATCGTCGTAGACACACTAACGACATCTGTTGTTTTCACTAAGTTGCGCAAATCACACACCAGACGGCGGTAGTGAGCAAACGTCAAACTTGAGCAAATCCTATGCGCACGTCACGAGTGATCAATTGGCCAACTAATGATTATTTAAATTGACCAGTAAACCAGTAAACGATGAGAATTTCACGAGTGTTATGTCTGTTTGTCTGTGATATTAGGTTCTGTACAAGACACAATCGCAAATTTTAACCCAGATTATGTGAAGTGCAGAATATTAACGTTACAAACAGATCGTAATCTGTTCTCAGCATAAACATTTTCTCCAACCACTGCCGACGGCAATCACAGATGTTACTTGGACTGCTACCAGCGAAGACAGCACCACATCAAGTCAATTCAATCAAAGGTAGTTATTTTTGAATAAAAAATCACGGCCTTTCTGGCCTTTCGTTATTCGGTAATAATTCTGTACATAGCCGCTAGATATACATTCATATTTTGTAATCCCGAAATAAAATCTTGCGCAATTTTGCGCCATTTTAAAATCGGGCTCTCGAAAGTTAAGAAACAATTTCAGATATTTCTATGAAATGCAAGTTATTTCCAAGTACGATGATCTTACCGTCTCACTCTCTAAACGTATAGATGTCGACTAATTGTATGATAGTAGGTATATAAGGCCGATACAAATTTTTACCCAAAAATAAAATTTGGAGGGCAACAAAAAAATCAGATGATTTTGTGGATTTTCAAAACATTCTTTGACAAATCCGAGATTAAAATTGTTTTCATTTTAATATTCACTTTATCAGTAATTTGCGTGTTCTATTTTAATTAAAATGAGTTTATACAATTATACATGTATCGTAAATTGTTTGCTTCGCTGTAAAACATATTTTGTCCGAAGAATTTTGTACCATTTTATTACAATTATTAAAGTTGTAAATCATAATTATGGTGGATGTCTTTCTCGATTTATTTCAAAGTTGAGATTGATGTTCCGGTACTCGATATTTTGTTGATTTTACTCAGCATCGTGCGCGTTGGACATTGCACCTAAAGAGAATATTATTGAAGTTATTGCTGCAATGCATATTTCAATGCTAATGTTACATATTCGAATATGTTATAAAGCATCATACCTTTGAATTTGTTTGGTAATTTCTGTTTTTCTTTTTCGGCGCTCGTTGATATCTTCTGCTGCGTTGTCAGCTCAAAGAAGTTATCCAGTACCATACTTCCGGAAAATCGAGTTTTGTCTGTTCCACGCCCGTTTGCATCGTGCCTCGTTCGCCCTCGTTCGGTGTTGCAGCAACCTCGCCAATGCTGCATTCTTCCCTCCACGAAGACTGCGGCCTTTTCCGGGTTCTCTACTAAAAATTATCTTCGCTTGACGTTCTTCCGGCATACAAACAACGTGACCAGCCCACCGTAGTCTGCCGTGTTGTATTAGCTTAATAATATCCAGTCCTTCATATAGCTGGTACAATTCGTGATTCATGCGACGCCGCCAGATACCATTCTCTTGTTTGCCGCCGAGTATTGTCCGCAGCACCTTACGCTCAAACACTCCGAAAGCTCTCCGATGAGCCTCCTTTAACTTCGATGTTTCATGGCCGTATAAAGCCACCGGAAGAATCAGAATAGTATACAGCGCGAGTTTTGCTTTCGTTTGCAGACTACGGGACTGGTTACGAGCTGGTTACGAAGTCCGTAATAAGCCCTATTTGCAGCTGCAATACGCCTTTTCACCTCGCGGGTAATATCATTATCGCACGTCACTAATGTTCCAAGATACACAAATTCTTCCACCACTTCAAATCTTTCACCATCCAACACCATTTCACTACCACCACCACTAATGAACCCACGTTGATTGCCAGCGACCATGTACTTCGTTTTGCTGGTATTGATCGTGAGTCCAATCCTCGCTGTCTCCCTCTTAAAAGGCACAAAAGCCTCTTCCACGGCACGGCGATCAATTTCGATAATATCGATATCATCCGCAAAACCCAGGAGCATATGCGATTTTGTGATAATGGTACCGCTTCTTTGCACACCAGCTCTCCTAATCGCTCCCTCGAGCGCTATATTGAACAGTTGATTCGAGAGGGCATCACCCTGCTCCACTCCATCTAAGGTAACAAATGATGTCGATATTTAATCAGCAACCCTTACGCTTGATTTCGATCTATCCAATGCTACACGAATCAGCCGTATCAGTTTCGCCGGAAAACCATATTCTAGAATAATTTGCCATAATTCATACCGTTTCACTGAATCGTACGCCGCCTTAAAATCAATATACAGATGATGTGCCAGCAAGTTGTACTCCTGGAATTTATCAAGGATTTGTCTAAGGGTTAACATTTGATCCGTCGTTGATCGGCCATCTCGAAAACCGGCCTAATATTGGCCGACGAAGGACTCTTCAAGCGCTCTCAATCTTTTGATCAGAATACGAGACATGGTTTCGTTCGCGGAAGTAAGGAGGGTTATTCTCCGGTAATTTACGCACTCCAGTTTGTGCCCTTTCTTGAAGAGTGGGCAAATGAGACCGTCCAACCAGTTTGCAGTTTTCCCATATTTTCGACATAATGCAGACGGTGCAGAATTTCATAAAGTTGATCACTGCTTTGTTTGAGAAGTTCAGTCGGGAGCTGATCCTTCCCCACAGCCTTATTGTTTTTCAGCTCTTTGACAGCTTTTTTAACCTCATCTAGTGTAGGTGACTCCACAGCTTGTCCATCGTCGCTAATATGTATTCTGTTCACCGATGCACCGTCACTTCCTCCATTCAACAAAGTCTCGAAGTGTTGCTTCCACCTGGCAGCCACTTCAGTTTTATCTGTCAGCAAATTCCCTTGTTGATCGTTGCACATGACGGGAGATGGCGCTGTCTTTCTCCGCACGCCATTAACAGACTCATAAAACCGCCGCATATCGTTCTGCTCCATTTTTTCCTGCGCCTCACAAATCACTTGTTCTTCATACTGTTTTTTCTTCCTGCGGTTGGTTTTTCGGCTGCTCTTGCTTCCTTGTACCGATATCTATTCAACAGGGTACCCAATATCAACATCAGGCTCCTGGCACCATGTTTCTCGTTTGTCAATCTCTGACACTCCACATCGAAGCAAGTCGCCCTGGGTGGGTCCTGTGCAGTGCCTATCACTTCTCGTGCTGTTGTGCTCACCGCTCCATGGATCGACTCCCATAGATCGTTGATGTTGTCGCTAACGTTGATTGCACTTATCCGTTCGTCGAGCTTCTGGCGGTACTCAGCCGATACTCCTTCCGCCGACAATCGCTGGATATTGTAACGCATCGTTCGCTGTGATCTTTCGTCCGATCAGTTCACACCCGTGATCGATTTTTACTGACAAGGAGGTAGTGATCAGTGTCAATGTTCGGCCCTCTGAATGTCCGCACATCAATACCGTCCGAGAAATTGCGTCCATCCACCAGAACATTGTCCAACTGGTTGCAAGTCATTTGGGTGTCTCCAGGTGTGCTTTCGGATATTATTTCGTGCAAAGTAGGTGTAGGTGCAGCAGCGAAATTTACTAGCCGTAGGCCGTTGTCATTGGTAGCGGAGTGAAGGCTCTCCCTACCGATTATGGGATGGAGAAAGTCCTCTCTACCGACCTGAGCGTGAGCGTCTCCGATAACAATTTTCACGTCATGCTTTGGACACTCTCCATAGGCTTTATCAAGACATTCATAAAACGTGTCCTTCACGCCGTCGGATTTGTCGTTTGTCGGTGCGTAAACGTTGATTTGGCTGCGATTGAAGAATTTTCCCCGTATCCTCAACACACAGATTCGTCCGCATCACTCGCTTCATCTGCTTGCCCATCACTACGAAACCAACTCCATGCTCTGCTTTTCCGCCGCCGCTGTGATAGATGTCATACTTGAATGCAGTGTTGGTCGTGGGGTCCACGGCTCGGAATTCACGTTCTCCGGATCTGGGCCATCGGACTTCTTGAATAGCGGCCACGTTCACTCCAACCTTCTGCAGTTCGCGAGCCAGAAGACTCACTCGTCCAGGTTCATTTAGGGTCCTGACATTCCAGGTACCGAGTTTCCAATCATCTTCCAATAGTCCTTATTTCGTTGCCGGGTCGGTTGCCAAAAATAACGTTCACTTTTTTTTCTATCTCCATTTTTCGTGGTATATGAGAGGCTTCAGTAAGCTACCTTACCGGGGTCGCGTTACCTAAATCGCGCTGGTGGGGCTTCCACCTTACTGGCGCTGACGCGATACAGCATTTCGTTGATCAGCCGCTGGGTACCAGGCAGACGCTGTTTGAGCCGTACCTCCTAGTGAACAGACGCTCGAGGCGTACCTTCTCACTCTAGCTGATGTCAGAAGGACAACAGTGCCCAGGCTGCACTACCAGCTAAGTACACAACCCTTAGCTGGCGGTCTTTTGTCATCGGACGACCCGTGGAAGCGTGAGATAGGAACTCGCGGGACCAGAGCTCTGTTGGGGCTCCTTCCTTGATGTCAACCCACCATTTTGCAGCCCCAAGATATATTAATCTTAAAAATCTATCGAAAGCTAAAGGTGCTATTAACGTTTGAAATCTTACATGATTTCGTGACAGTCCCCAATTTTGAAACTTTTAGTTTTTCCCCTGTATCCAAGCCCCCCCGTTAAAAAACGCAATTGCATTTCAAAACCCGAAAAAGTGCAATTCAGCGATGGTGCAGAGATAGAGAAAACAATCTCAAAATTATTTTTCCATCTGAACGGAAATTGAGTGAGAATAATTTTGATTTTCCAATGCAGACCTAATTCCTTGCTGAAAGATGGCTCCTCATCATTGTGTCGTGTTACCATGTGCTACGCTGGAATGTGTCATACAATCTTCTTCTTCTTCCGAAAATTGCCTAGACCAGCACCGGGAATCGAACCCAGCCACCCTCAGCATGGCCTTGCTTTATAGCCACGCATCTTACCGCTAGGCTAAGGAGGTCATAAACATACAGTTGAAGAAATTGGAAGAAGAATTTTTGTAATCCAGTAAATTATATAATTTTCGCTCGGGCGCTCAACAATAAATCATCATCGATTAATTTTTATTGATTCTTCATAATATGCGTCTCCAATAATGTTTCAATCCGGAACAATTCCCAGTGTACACAATTCTATAAGGACCAGGGTTCGGTTTTCTCACTCACTCACGCGACAACTGATCACTCCACCATGCATTTTATCCGGATAAGTTACAGTGCTATAAACTCCGGCACAAGCGATGGTGCGAAAAATTGTTATCCCTCTTCCCATGTTTCGCGAAAATCAAATGCTGCTTACTTTGCTTCTCCAAACTGATTGCATACGGCGATGCGCCACCATAAGAAGTAGGTTTAATAGAGCAGTTTTTCTAGTTGGTTTTTCTAGTCAATCGGTTCGTGTGGTGCTGTGGTTATAGTGGGCGCTCTACACATTTTGAAATTGTTTTGGGTTCGAATCCCAACTCGGACTTACATTTTTGTGGGTATGCTTTTAAAACTTATCTGGAGAAGTGGGGAGGTGGAGAATTTGAATGCCCAAAAGTAAATTATCCGACAAGCCGGTGCTCGCGAGTTTATCGCCCGTCATTCTATCCGGATAAAATATTGTGTGAGAACACTTGCTCAAAGGAGAATATGGAAAAATTGCACTCCGCTGTTTGGATCAATCCTCGGTTTTTATTCATATGAGCGAGAATTCCGAAGCCTGATAAGGACAGTGCCGATATTAATTACAAACAACGAGCTTCTCCTACTAATTTTTGCAAAATACAATGCAACAATTCTGCTTAACTTTTCAAAAGGACCTAAATAACTTTTTTTATGATTTAATTTGTGTACTGCAATCAAAAGCTTTCATATTGGCCTATTGATTGCGATATTCAAATCAATTCACAAAAAATGTTACTTAGGACCTTCTGAAAAGTTAAGCGAGAAATGATTAAAGCAATCAGCAAACGAGAAATACCTGGATGCATCGGACTTGTTTTGCAACAAAAGGTACATCTGATGCCTTGCATCCTTCTAATTAGATATGTTCACATTCCGCATACTAATGGATAGTTTTTAGTCATTTATCAAGACTCGATGAAAGATTAGTTATAATTTGCATGATCTCAGTCGATCGTTGAATGCTAAAAATGTGCCTCAAGATGCGCATTTTTCCTCAACAAATGATATGTGAGATCGGTAATAAGCAGGAGATCAGGACACTATTATCGATAACGATCAACTTGATAAGGGGCCCTTACTGATCGTAATTATAAACGAACTGACGTCAAACTAGACAATACTAATTGACGACAAACTGAGATTTTATTCATCTGATCTGAGGTAGGGACACGGCAGATATTTCCGTCCATCGTCGTAGGGGCTAAAACCAACGAAAGCAATGTATATTTGCTAGAACTCCACTATAGCAGAACGTTTTTCCTGAGCTTACGATTTGGTACGTGTGAGTTTTACAAAAAAGCGTCTCTTTTATTGGTTTTCGAGACTATGACGAACAGACGAAAATACCTGCCGTGTCCCTACCTATTAGAAAATTGTTACTATAGAAATCATATTCACTCTAACTAACTGTAATCAACACCATCACAAAGCCATCTTTGATCGCACAGTGAAGTGCAAATCTTATTTAATGAACGAACGATCGCATATTGATGACTGACGAGTGTAAAAACCTGTCGTCAAGGTTACACTTGTTGACATCGCATAAATAGACTTGACTTATTTCTCCCAGTAGTGCATGATGAAAGCAGCTGACCTCGCGTGCCGACCTGCACAACGGTTCGTTGCATCGTTGCTGGATACTATCCCTGTTGGAATCAGTATGCAAAGTGCGTTCGATCGCAGATGAAACTCTCCCCCGAGTGGATTTTCAGGGTCACACGATTATTACGTTAAATAAATGTGATCTACTGGAAATTTGATATGAAGCTCCAAGTGAACAATGCGTTTACTTTGGGATTTCTGTTACCTACACAGCAAATAATTTTTTTAAATTCAACTACTTGTAAACTTGCAGCTAGTCCCAACAAACGAATAAGCACTCGATGTTCAATTAAATATGATTAAATTTTACAAGCAAGCACAGTTCAAATTTATTTTGATTTAAAAGGAGAGTAAGATCGATTGAATGTTACGTTTATTTGCATGCTCCAAATGTATGCATGAAAATACATTTAAAACCACAAACATATTTATATCTGTGTATCTGCTAGTGCAATGAACAATAATTCACAAACATTTAACTGCCATATGAAAATAGAACTAACAGATGTTATAAGTTATGAAAGGAATGATTTAATCCATCTCCTTTACATATGAGCAGATTCGAGGACATAGCTTCAATGAATTTGCTAACACACCCTCCAGCGAGTAACGAGTTTAACAGCAGCCCTGCAAGCTGAAGTTCAACTACTCGATCCCTGCATAATGACCCACAGCCAGAGCCAGCCGTCTTTCAACCGGTCAGCTCGATGATTATCTCAAACCTTCTACACTGCACTGCTAGAAGCTATCGATCGAGGTTTTGAAAGCGTGTCATGATTTGATCTAGTAAATCGGATCTGAGGTTGTCAAGTTCAGTACGTTGTTACAATTTTCACTACGTTCGAGCATAGATATTCTACACATTGGTTACACATTGCCCAATCCAATGCCAATCTCAATGGTACTTATTAATTTCTCATTGACCACGTCTCTATTCAGTGTGGATGTGCAGAAACAATTTTGGTGAACCGGAGACGAGCCAGCCTCGGACTGAAAATCTCCTTAATAAAGTCAATAAAAAAAAAGTTTTAGTGAATAGATTAAGCTAATTAAATTGAGCTCGAATGGATTTTTCCAACATTTTCTTGCAACACACTTGAATTGAAAGAAAGTTGAAGTTCACGTGCCCGATTTCAACTTAACATATACACCAATAAAGTGATAGTTCAGCTCACCAGCCAAGAGGTTGTTCGCTGTAGTCCCATATAACATCGATACATAGATCAAAGAGACAAACCGCAATTAGAAATCTTCGGTTGAGAATAAACATTTTTCACAAGTCTATCGAAACAAAAACATCAGAGTCCTCGACTAAGTACGTGGGAACATGTTTGCGACAGTCATTTGCCGCATTTACACCGCAATGATAAACACAACGATTATCGTACGTATTATCGTTTGATCTGAATCTCCGGCACGCGGTCTGTTGAAGGCAGTTCGCCTTCGAATTGGTAGGTACTTACGTATGCTGTATGCTACTGGGCTGCTAACATCATTCCATCAAACCATGTTTAGAGTACAGCTAATTTATGATTTCTAGTCAATTGATTATCGAAAGAACTTGTTGATTGGCCAAATGCATTTTCACTAATGTCACAATTTTCATGATATGCATTGTCCGAGATACATTTTTCTAATAATTGTCAAATCTTTGAACATGCATCTACAATAGTACAATAGTTTTTTTTTAAACGGGGGAAAATGGAAATCTTCAAACAGAAACCCGAGGAGGTTAACTCAAGTAGTGTGGGGATGGGTATTATATAGAAGCTCACCCGGGGGCCTGCAATTAAGCAATTCATCAGAGGGAGCCTATTGAGAACGCTCACAGGTCACAGGTCTAAACTGCAGCTGTTGGTTTTGTTTAAAAAGCCATCATCGCTGCAGCTTACCCGGGTAGAGGAGAATAGCAAACAAATAACATAATAATAACACTAATTAAATGATTCGAGTGTATTACTTCTACGTGAAGTTAAACGATTTACAATGATATGGAAAAGCTAGTATCATCTTCCAAACTTAGACGCACATGTTCATGATAGAATTAGAGGCCAAAGTATAGAATTGATAGTTCCGTTAGGATACGGCAGGCATGAAGAATGTTGCATGGAACTATCAATTCTATACTTTCGCCTCTAATTCTATCATGAACATGTGCGACTAAGTTAGGGAGGTCCCGTAGCGTAGTTGGCTACACGTTCGCCTTACAAGCGAATGGTCATGGGTTCGATTCCCAGCCCCTCCACCAAACCCTCGTCAGTCGCCAGATCCGCAGCCCATACGGTGGCGTTTGGGGTACACGCCTTACCGTCACGGCTGCCTGATGACGACTGACAACTTGTTCTTCTCGGAGGCATTCCTCCAACGTTACCCGGATTAATGGCAACCGAACAATGCAACGATCATTGAATACACGACATGGACAAACGGACACAATGGACTCACGATGAGATGGACTGGCAACGACAACAATAATGGTAATGAAAATCTAAAAATAGATTCTGTGTGGATTCTGTAGAGCAGAATACCACAGTAGATCTCGGCACAGTAGCGGTTAAGTAACACAGAGTGCCTAACAAATAAATAAAGGAATAAAAAAAAAAAAATGTACGTCTAAGTTTGGAAGATGATACAGATATGTTCCGATTTTATCACGTTCCGATTTTGTCACGCTCCGATTATTCTGATCTTATCAACAATAAAATTCAATATTTTATTAAAGATTCAGCTTTTAAAATAAAATAACTTGGTTTAGTGTCTGGAAAAAAATTTGGTTTTTATAGTATTTCAAGCACTAGCGGTAAAAATCCGTAACTAACAACACAACCCAAGTAACATTTTAAGTTTTATAATGCTCTTGAAGACAATAATTTACTCTACAAGAGTGTTATAAAACCAGCATAGAAACAAAATGTTACTAGGGAAGGTTTCTCTTCACCGACTTCTACCCATCGAAATAAAAGAGACAAGATGCTGGTTTGTTTGCACTTTATTACTTCAGGATGAATGATTACATTGTTATCCGGTGTTCTGATACAACCGAAAAATCGTTGAGAAACTTTTTCGGATGTTCTAGGCCGTCCAAACTGTTCTGGAGTACATATCCTCGAATGCATTAGGAAATATGTCCACAAACAAAATCTCCTTAGCTGGGATTCATGTCCAAAAATATCTATGTGATCATAAGACATAAATTGATCGAGTTTTGAATAAACGTAAACTATTTCAGGGTCTTCAAAACGTCCTAGAGCTCAGAACACGTGATATACCCGATCAACCAAGCCTTGAACGACGTATTCGTGCATCGTTGAACATCTTAGCAGGTACATTGAGCCGATAAGATTTCACTCATTACTTTTACACGCAACTATAGGCCTTTTAGTTTCTCCAAAACATCCTTGGGTTCAAATCAGTTCAGAACATGCGATCTACTCGATCAACCAAGCCCTGGACGATGTATCCATGCATCGTTGAACATCCCAGCAGATCCATTTAGCCGATAGTATTTCACTCATCATTTTTAAAAGCTACTACAGGCCTTTTCGGTTATTCAAACGTCCTTGAGTTCAGAATTAGCAGTATTAGCATTTCCATATCATAATAATAACAAATTTTGCTATGATATCAAATTTCGTTAATCTTTTGATATTCATGAATAACATAAAATAGTATCCTAACAGCACATTTTGTTAGAATAGTAAAATTTGTAATTATTATTGTCGACAGCACAGAAGCGCGTAAGCAAAGGCAATAGAACCACTGATACTACCCGTAAAGATGGTACAATTTGGATTGTCCTTTCAACTGAATCACTGTATTTCGCTTCACTATTTAATCTTACTTTTATTAACGTTACTTCAAACTTCTTCTAATTCTAACGTTTATTTCAATTCTACATATTCAACTTTTAGGTACTCCATGCGCAACAAGACTATATTAGGTTGATCTTAGGTTGTCGTTTTAAGTTCACTCGATGAATACCGAAGCCGATGACTAGTCCGTGTGACGAAAGAAGAGCCATGATGACGTTTTGTTCAGTCCTTTTATATATTGGGCGATCGGAAATAACTTTTTCTCCATCTTGGTATTTCCGAAGGGCGGCTGTCAGTGGTGTTCGACTCGATTCGCCTGCTGAGGGAGTGGTTGCTTGAACTTGACGAAAGCAAGCACACAGATAGGTGGCACAGACCATGAACTTCCATACACTGTTTCAGCTGTGCGTGTAGCGCACGAACATCTTGCCCCCTTCAGAAAACGTTTCTGAATGCCAACGATCCGAACTTAAGAGGCGAATGCCGTCATCGTACGAGGTTCATCCAATCGCAGTTTGTTTTGATTCAAATGTCAACTCGTCGTCGCCTCCATAGAGCAGCATTTTGCAGTGGAAAAAGTATTTTGCTTAAAAAAATAACAAAATTGACCCGGTAGCGGGTTTAAAAGGTTTAAAGGATAATGGACAGGTTCTCACCTTGCCCCCTTTGATAAAGGGCCTTGAATATATCGTTGCAGGTTCCTCCGAAGGTGAAATTAACAGGACCTAGTTTTGGTGGTTGAGTACAGTTTTGACAAGGCAGTGATGCGACGGGCAGCAAACATATGTTCGCTACCAGCCGAATGAATTTCCCCTGTGGCGATCGGAGAGACCGTCCGTCCGTCTTCGATTCTCGCAGTTCTCCAGTTCATAGGCGGAACATTGTCATCTTTCATGACAACCAATCGTCACACCTCGATGTGCGATAAGCCATTTCGTGCGTTGCTGAAGAGTGCACAAGCATTTTCGGTACCATCTTTGCCACAGGTGTTATAAAAGGTTTTGAGTCAGCTGCCACTGGTGTAGGTGATTAAGTGGAGTAGTTGAAAAATCGACGCCTGGAACCGCTTTCATTGGAGCTCCCACTAAAAAGTGCCCAGGAGTGAGCACTTCGTAGTCACTTGGGTCATCGCTGACAGTAACTATCGGTCTAGAGTTCAAGCAGCGTTCGATTTGCGAGAGTAGAGTTTCGGTATCGTCATAGTATAGGATGTGTGGTCCCAGGATTCGAAAGAAATGTTTCTGTGCAGAGGCGATCGCTGCTTCCCACAGCCCACCAAAATGCGAAGCCGTTGGTGGATTGAAGTGCCACCTGATGCCGTTCGAGAGGCATTCTTGTGCGACTTCTGTCTGATGTTCCTTGTTGTTTAATATCCGTCGCAATTCATTGGCGGCCCCGATAAAATTTCGACCATTGTCACTGTATATATCGGAACAGAGGCCGCGTCGGGAAACAAATCTGCGTAAAGCCTGAATAAATTTGGCTGTGCTCAGATCCGCAACTAGCTCGATATGCACGGCCTTTGTACTGAAGCACACGAAAACGGCTACATAAGCCTTGCGTGGGGCAGCTCGTCGATGTTGTTGCTTTATTTGAATCGGGCCCCAATAATCGATCCCTGTTGTCGAGAATGGTCTGGTGGCAGTTACTCGTGCAGTGGGTAGTTCCGCCATGAATTGTTCTATCTTTTTGGGCCGATTTCTGACGCAGATTATACAGTTCTGCACTGTACGTTTGGCCAGGTCTCTGGCGCCAATGACCCAATGGCGTAGACGAAGGACCGCTAGAAGAAGCTGCGGACCCGCATGAAGCTGTTGCAGATGAATGTGCTTGACTAATAATTTCGAAAATGTGTGTGTAGAGGGTAGGATTGCTTAATGCTTGCTTTCATAAGGTAGTTGGAGTTGCCAAGACGACCACCTATACGAAGCACATGCTTGTCGTCGAGAAATGGGTGGAACCAACGAAGTCGTGACCTAGATGCTATTGGCTTTCCTTGTCGTAGTTGATTTATTTCATTGCTGAAGAACTGCATTTGAACGAGTTTGGTTAAAGTTGTCTCCGCTGTTTTAGTTTCTTCCGTGGTGAGAATATCTGTAGCCCGTTCATTACGTGGAACACGACAGTTTTGTAGAAATCGCAAGCAGTACGCCGTTATTCTCAGCATCCGTTGGTAGTTCGAATGCCTTTCCACGTAGTGATCTAAAAATGTCGGTTCCTCAGAAGTTGCAGCAGCTGTGATGCAGCTCGTCTTGGCTTCACGGAGGACTTCAGTGGATGCCGTCATATTGTGTTGCAGAGTTGGCCATCCGCTCTTGTCGTTCACCAGCCATTCGGGACCATTCCACCAAAGTTGGTTTGTGATGAGCTTATCCGCCGTTGTTCCTCTTGAGATCAGATCGGCTGGGTTTTGTGTGCCAGCGACGTGGCTCCAGATACAGCTTCCTGTGGCTGATTGTATTTTAGAAACTCTGTTCGCCACAAATGTTGCCCACGCCGAAGGAGAAGATTTAAGCCAACAAAGTACAACAGTGGAATCTACCCAAAAGAATGTGTCTACGTTGATCTGAAGCGCTGCCTTGACCCTTTCATATAGTTGAACGCCGATTAGGGCACCGCATAACTCTAGTCTCGGGACGCTTTGTTTCTTGAGTGGTGCAATTTTTGATTTCGATGTTAATAGAGCTACCATAACGTCACCAGCAGCATTCGATGATCGGACGTAGATGCATGCGCCATACGCCTGCTCCGAGGCATCGGTAAAGATGTGTAACTGAAGTGTAGTTGGTCCCGGAAGGATAACACATCGCGGCACACGAAGCATGTTGAGATTTGGAAGTTGGTTTTGGTAGAACTCCCACCGAGTCTTGAATGTTGACGGTAGTTCCTTGTCCCAACTCCAAGGTTTGCAATTGTCATCAACGAGTGTCCAGATCGCTTGCATGAAGATTTTTGCCGTGGTAATAATTGGACCTACAAGTCCCAGTGGGTCAAATAATCGCGCAATGTGAGACAGCGCGATACGCTTAGTGAGAGCTCCGTCACTGAGATCCCAGGTATGTTGTGTTTTGTAGCGAAGAGTATCTGTGCCGGGCTCCCAGTGCAGCCCTAGAGTTTTGATGCACTGTTCTCTGTCAAAGTCGATCGATGTTTGAAGTGCTCTGTTCTCTGGCGGGATGTCCTGTATGACTGCAGGTTCATTAGAAGCCCATTTTCGTAACTCAAAGCCACCACTTTGTAGGAGTGACTCTAGCTGGCTTCGAAGTTCGATGGCTTCCTCGATAGTATTTGCTCCAGAAAACAAATCGTCAACGTAAAAATCCTTACGGAGTACGTGCGCTGCCCGTGGAAAATTGTTTTGTCCGTCCTCAGCTAAATGCTGCAGTACGCGAGTAGCAAGAAAAGGCACACTAGCAGTACCGTAAGTAACAGTTTTAATTCATAGGTTTGTAGTGGTTCTTCTGGAGATGATCTCCAGACAATAATGTGTTGCAAACTGCTACTCCTTTCGTCAGTCAAAATTTGCCGATACATCTGCTTTATATCAGCATTGAGTAGAACAGGGTGCATTCGTGACCGCATCATAATTGACCGGAGATCATCCTGTACTATTGGACCTACCATCAACGCATCATTGAGTGAAGGTCGAGTGGCTGTGCGGCAGGATGCGTCGAAAACTACGCGTACTTTGGTTGTCGTGCTGTCTTCCTTCAGGACGGCGTGATGGGGAAGATGGTAATGGGGATACCGATGATGTTGGGGATCACGAACGCTCTCCATGTGACCTAGTTCTAAGTATTCGTCCATAAACACTTGATACTGTAAGCGTAATTCTTTTCTGACCGCAAGTTTGTTTTCCAGGAAATGGAATCGACGAATGGCAGTGGTGCGATTGCCGCCAAGTGTTCCCAGTACATCTTTGTTAATGGGTAGGCTGACAATATAACGTCCTTCGGAATTTCGAGTTACGATACGCCGGAAATGTTCCTCACAGGCAGCTTCTTCTGCGGAGATGCATTGTTGAGTTTCGTCTCCTTCGATGATCCCAAATGTCTGTACCAGGTCATGCAGGTCATGTGGTGACATTAGCGACGATAGGTGTGTTTCCTGAGCTTGAGATATTCCTGCCTGATATGACCCAGCCAAATACTGAGTTGATGAGTGTTGGTAGTCCTGCCCCAAGCGGAATCCTACCCAAAAACTTGAATAAATCGTAGAAGGCTTCGGCGCCAAGGATTAGATCGACTTTATAACTTCGATAGAACTTCGGAATTTAATTCTCGGTTGAATGTTCAACGATGAGGTGTCGAAGGAGGTAGAAGACTAGTCAATGGCTACCTTCGGCAAAACGAGAAGCTCGACTTTCGTTGAGTAGTCGGAGATACGAGAACGAATTTTTGAAACAAATTTGTAATGGGACTCAGTAGATGATTGTCCGATACCTGCCATTTGCAGATGAATTCGCTTGCGATGAGCTTTTACGAGCTGGGAAAACGATTCAGTCACGAAACAACATTCGCTGCCGGCGTCCAGTAGTGCTCTGGCTACATGCTCGGTCCCGTTGTCGTTGACTACGATGACGATGCCTGCGACAAGTAAGACGAGATGATTCCCCCGACTGACAGAAGCGTAGCTGGTATGATTAGCAAGAGTTGCTGACACTGATGCGCATGGCTGTTCGATGGGCAATTGATTGGTGTCTTCTCTTGGATGAGGCGTATTGATATATTTAGCATTGGCCGTAGTGAAACTATGGCAGAGTTGAGTGTGATGGTGACTCCTACATTTGCGACAGGTACTTGAAGACGTACACTCGTTGGCCAAATGTTTTACGCAAACAGTTTCGACATAGCTGGTGACGCCGGACTTCCTTCTCCTTTTCATCGAGGCTGAGCTTGGAGAATACTGCGCATTGATTCTTTGATTAACAGGACTTGCTCCGTGGTTGCTTATAACTCGTTGAATTGATTTCTTTACCGAGTAGGATAGCGGTTGCGATTCTGAGGTTTTGCTAATCGTTTGTAGTACGGTGACCCTCCGCTGTATGAAACCAGTAAGCTCCTTGAACGAGATGACGTTGAGTGTTGACGAGTGTTCCTCCCAATCCCGTCTGGTGGTGGGATCCAGTCGGCTACTCAGCATCCGAATTAGCAGCACATCCCAGAACTCAGTCCTTTCCCCAAGTTGACTGAGTATCTTCACATTTGTCTCGAATTTTTCTACCAGCGAATGTAACTCAGATGCGGATTCACGTTTAACTGAAGGGAACTCGAATAGAGTGTCGACGTAGGACTGTTTGAGTCGAGCCGGGTTCTGGTAGTGATCCAGAAGCAGATTCCAGGCAACCAAATAGTTATTAGCGCTAAGAGCGACAGTCTGTACGAGTTTCAAGGCCTCTCCACACAACGATGAGCGAAGATAATAAAACTTCTGAATACTGGACAGCTCATTTGACGAGTGGACCAACGAAACGAAGAGATCGTGGAAATTTAGCCATTGGTCTAATTGTCCGGAAAACGGGGAGTGTGATATCGGGCAACCTTACATGTGATGACAACAGGGCTTGCGCAGTTGAATGAGGAGTTGAAGGTGAGCGTGATGATGGCAATGCTTCCTTATTGACTGAAAGCATGAATCCTTTTACTTTAAAGTACGGCGACTCGAAATCTACACGTTCCTTGAGATGTGCGTCAAGAGCAGCCTCGTCCAACGTTTCGTGTTCATTTTGAATGGTGATAAGATCCTTCCAGATAACGTTGGCGTGTTCTAGGCGGACAGGTGCCTCAGAGACACTAGTTTCCTCATTGCACTCTTCGACAAACTTTTTGATGAGGCAGAACGATGTGAGAAGACTCTTCTGTCTCGTCTTTAGCGACTTGATTCGCCGCTCGTTGGACATCGTTGATAGGGACGAGGTGGTTCTGGAAAGCACAGACCGCGTAGCTCACAAGGGAGAGGGTAGTAACGTTGGAATGCTAATTACCTGATTTCAGGCAAGTCTTGCCTTTTATGATATTCTACGTTGTTCTGGTATCGGCGATAACAACTAGGGCTCACAGTGACTGAGCACGTGTTTCCTCTATTGCTATCCAAATCTCTGGGTGGATCTCCGGAGTTCGACGGTTATCCAGTTCGAAGGACCAAAATGTCGACAGCACAGAAGCCGGTAAGCAAAAGCAATAGAACCACTGATACTACCCGTAAAGATGGTACAATTTGGATTGTCCTTTCAACTGAATCACTGTATTTCGCTTCACTATTTAATCTTACTTTTATTAACGTTACTTCAAACTTCTTCTAATTCTAACGTTTATTTCAATTCTACATATTCAACTTTTAGGTACTCCATGCGCAACAAGACTATATTAGGTTGATCTTAGGTTGTCGTTTTAAGTTCACTCGATGAATACCGAAGCCGATGACTAGTCCGTGTGACGAAAAAAGAGCCATGATGACGTTTTGTTCAGTCCTTTTATATATTGGGCGATCGGAAATAACTTTTTCTCCATCTTGGTATTTCCGAAGGGCGGCTGTCAGTGGTGTTCGACTCGATTCGCCTGCTGAGGGAGTGGTTGCTTGAACTTGACGAAAGCAAGCACACAGATAGGTGGCACAGACCATGAACTTCCATACACTGTTTCAGCTGTGCGTGTAGCGCACGAACAATTATGTTATTGTATGGAAGAACAGAATAACAAATGAAGAACACATTTTGCAATCAACTGATGGATTGGATTAAGTAAAAGAAAAAAGTGATTTCCAATCGTTATTGTAAAGGGGTAATACCTACGGTAATACGATAGAAATTGAATAACTAAATATTCTCATTTTTTAAACACCAAATGATTTTCCGATATATCGATAATTCTTATTCCAATATATCGGTGATATCGATACTTTGATTCGATTATCGAATCGAATCAAATATCGATATTTAAAAGTATCGGAACGTCCCTACCTTTAATACTTTTCTTAAATCATCATGTTTCACACAATGTACATATTCACATATGAGTTTTCAGAACATTCTCGAAGAAGCTTATCCTGGAACATGAGTTTCTCCCAAGGGTTCTTCCTGGGATACCTTAGAAGTTTGTTCGAAAACTCTTCAAAGGATTTCACTTGATATTCAATATAGACCTGTTCACCGTTCACGCGGCGTGAATCAAATTTGTGCACTAGAAATTTTCCGGAATTTATTTTAAGATTGTTATAAAATAACACACGCACACCCTATTCCCGTCCGCAACATTTACTACTCGGGTGTATCACAACAGAATGACTTGATTTTTGGTAGGGGAAGGACGGTCAATATGCGCCCCCTAAGCAAATCTTCGAATTTAACGATGATAACAATCGAAAGTATGTACTTCCAATGTGTTAACCACTAATTTAACTTACCATCTATAATACGGAATAAAAATTTGGACGAAAAATCAATTATATTCCGAGAAAACGATTTTATTTTTAGGCGCTGCATTTTCGTGCAAATTCAAACCATGCTTGTTGAAACGCGCCACCCAGAAGCTAAAACGCGCCAGCCAAAAAATGTAAACAAACAGCATACACAGAAAAAATTAAGAACCTAAAAAAAAGTTTAAAGAACTCAACTTTGAGTACGAAGTTCAAATTTTTAACTCAATATTGTGTAGTTTTCTCACTCCCTCTCATGAATGAAAGAACTGACAGAAGAATCAAGAATCAATTTATGAAAAGTCCTATTCTCGTTTCCACTGCAATAGAGCTTATGAAACGTCAATTTTTTTTTTTTTTGCTAAATTTACGTGAAATGAGTTAATGTGTGAATACAAGATATATTTATTCTTTAACTTATTTGGTGGGTGCATGTAACCTTGTGCATTACGGAGCCAAATTACGATTTTCTGTGCACGGTACATGTATCACGCTTCAACGAAATTCCTGGAGTGAGATCTTAAGGTATACATGAGTAACCAACGATCTATCGGACTACTTCGAATGTGATATATGCCCTTTGTAATACGTAGAATAGAATGTGTTCACATTATAGGTTCTTGATAGTCCAAGAAATCTCTGGATCAAGACCATAAGGTCTATTAGTGCATAACAAAATCGATCGGACTGTTTTAAACATGGTACATGCCCTTTATGCAACATGCTTTATGCCCTTGGGTCTACATACGTAACTATAGATCAAATGGATTGTTCCAAAACTGGCACATGCCCTTTATGAAACATAGAATAGAACGCGTTCCCAGCATAGGTTTTTGGTCAACCAAGAAATCCCTGGAATAAGGTCTTAAGTCTACATGCGTAACCAAAGGTTACTTGGATTGTTTCAAATATGGAGCATGCCCTTTGGGATGCATAGAATAGAATGTGTCCAAAGTATGAATGCTTGGTTGTTCAAAAATCCCTGGAATAAGGCGTTTAGATCTACATAAGTAACCATAGAGCAATGGTATTATGATACATTAGAGTGATTCAAATTTTGACTTTTTTGCTCCCCTATGCTTAAACGATTGTTTTTATCATTTTAATAAACTTCCTGAATTTTTAGCTAATTTGGATGTAATTTGAATGTGCACGCCTCATTTTAAGTTAGTATAGAAATTACTATGGAAATCGCTACTTATGTGAAAGACCGTTCCGTGAGGTGACCCATAAACTAATTGAATGAAATCGTCGCGTCGACTTCATAGAACACTTTCTAAACTGAAAGTCAGTTGTTGTTGCGAAGCGATTTGACTTTTGTAAGTAAATCTATAAAGAAAACAAAAATGCTCATTATTGATATTGATGTTATTCTTTTACGTGTTAAATTGAATTTCCTGCGATTCAGTGTTTTATTAATAACTTTTCTTGCCAATGTCAAATCGTTTCGCAACGAAAACGATCGGTTCCCGTGTTAAATTTTCTATCTTACCAATGTATTTATATATTTTTAGAGCTTAATGGGCAACGTTGCAGAACGGTTTTCTACAAAAGTTACTATTTTCATATTAATTTTCATACAAACTTTAAACTGCTCGTGCTCAGTCAAATTACAACCAAACTAGCTAAAAATTTAGGAAGATTATTAAAATAGCAAATGTCATCGATTAAGCATAGGGGAGCGAAAAAGTCAAAATTTGAATCACTCTAATGATACATACATAAACGATACATGTTCTGAACAGGGATTGAACTTATCATTTCATTATCATTTAGTATTCAGCAAATAACTCATTCCAGAGGTGGAATTCCGAAAAATGTTGTATGGCGGACTTCTAGCGCTATTTCCCCTCTACAATTTTGCCTAAGGGTACATTGCTCTATGTCTAATATTTACAGCGTGAGACGCTAGTATCATTTAACATACTAAATGATAATAACACTTATTATCATTTAGTATATTAAGTGATACTAGCGTTTAACGATGTAAATATGAGACATAAAGCAATGTACCCTTAGGCAAAAACTGTAGAGGGGAAATAGCGCTAGAAGTCCGCCATACAACATTTTTCATAATTCCGCCTCCGGAATGAGTTATTCATTGAATACTAAATGATAATAAAATGATAAGTTCAATCCCTGGTTCTGAACCTATGCACTAGACTGGCCCAGATTACTATGGGGAGAAAAAAATGTTGTCGAATTCCACGGGGCACCCCCCAGAATTGTGTCTTTGGGTGAGAAAATCAATCTCTGAAAATTTCAGCTCAATCGCTTGTTGCATAAGCTGGCGCATTTGATTTGAAGTTTGTATGGGGATTTCAGCCAAAATGTATAGGAAAATACACCTCCGTCACTCATTCGATCTGGAAATTGGTTCTGATTGCTTGATTGACCTCAGAATTGCAAAAGGGCAGTTGGTATGCTACAGAACAATTTCACAGAACAGTGCATGATGATTAAATGAACTTTTATATAATTTTCGGCTGGTTTATTAGGAGCTGATTTGTGTATTTTTGGGTTTTTTGATCGAATCGCATCAGCCGAAACCTATTTAAAAGTTCATTTAATCATCATACAATGTTCTGTGAAATTGTTCTGTAGCATACCAACTGCCGTTTTTGAAATTCTGAGGTCAATCGAGCAATCAGAACCAATTTCCAGATCGAATGAGTGACGGAGGTGTATTTTCCTATACATTTTGGCTGAAATCCCCATACAAACTTCAAATCAAATGCGCCAGCTTATGCAACAAGCGATTGAGCTGAAATTTACAGAGATTGATTTTCTCACCCAAAGACACAATCCTGGGGTGTACCCCGTGGAATTAGACAACTTTTTGTTTCCTGGGCCAGTCTACTATGCACCTATGCACAAAGGGCAATTCTCTATTTTTTTGTAGTAGATCTGAAGGCCTTGCTCTAGGTATGTCTTTGATAACCGACAACCTATGCCGAAGATACATCATATTCTATAATTAAAAATGGGCATGTACCACATCTCAAATCGATCGATTTATCTTCGGTAACTCGGGCAGACCTGTGGGCCAATCTCAAGGGATTTCTTGGATGATCAAGAACCTCTGCCGCTGACTTATTTTATTCTACACATCCAAAAGGGCATGTACCACATTTTAAACAGTCCGATTGATATTTGGGGCCCTCCTTAGCCGTGCGGTAAGACGCGCGGCTACAAAGCAATACCATGCTGAGGGTGGCTGGGTTCGATTCCCGGTGCCGGTCTAGGCAATTTTCGGACTGGAAATTGTCTCGACTTCCCTGGGCATAAAAGTATCATCGTGTTAGCCTCATGATATACGAATGCAAAAATGGTAACTTGGCTTAGAAACCTCGCAGTTAATAACTGTGGAAGTGCTTAATGAACGCTAAGCTGCGAGGCGGCTCTGTCCCAGTGTGCTTAATGAACGCTAAGCTGCGAGGCGGCTCTGTCCCAGTGTGGGGATGTAATGCCAATAAGAAGAAGAAGAAGAAGATTGATATTTTGTTACGCGTGTAGATCTGAGGACCTAACTCCAGGGATTTCTCGGATGACCGAAAACCTCTGCCGTTGACTTATTCTATTCTACACATCCAAAAGAGCATGTACCACATTTAAAACAGTCCGATACATCTTTAGTGTCGCGTGTAGGTCTTAAGGCCCAACTTCAAAAATTTCTTGAATGACCCAGAATCTCTTACGTTGGCTCATTCTATTCTACACATCCAGAAGGACATGTGTCATAATTGAAACAGTCCGATTGATCTTCAGCTACGCTTTTAGATTTGTAGCCCTTACTCCATGGATTTCTTGGATGCCCAAAAACCTATGTTGAAAAAAACTCTATTCTGAGTAGTCTCCATACTATTTACTAGAGGTCTGAATAAGAGAAACGCGGAATGTGCCGTCAATCGAACCGTCAAAAACCAGCAGCCAATCGAGCAGGAGACCTGTCAAGCAGCCAAAATGTTGGCTCAAATAGTGAAAACGGCCAAATTCGATTTTATGCCATTGTTCAATAAACAAAATTGAATGTATTTTACATTACTTATGCAATAATATATGCAAGTAATTTATAGATTATGAAATTAAATTCCGTTGTTTGTTGGATTCTATTGTTATGTGATGTGGGCACATAAAAAAAAGGATTGCAAGATTTTATCTACAAAAACCATTTCATCTTTTTTTTTTGTGTTGTTCTTTGATCACGGTTAGATGACTTTACCCATTAATGCGTACTATGTTATTGTTGATATTATATTATTATGGGAATAATATCAACAATAACATAGTACGCATTAATGGGTAAAGTCATCTAACCGTGATGAAGAAGATTTAATGCAGTGTTGGCAGAGTCATATTTTCTATCCGCGCTTCCCTTATTCAAGCCTCTACTATTTACTACTCTCCCTTCGTCTCTCTTCTTGCTTTTTTCTCTATTCTGCAATTTCACTCCTTGTACCTTGCACCTCTCACGTCTCGTTTCTCACTACTCACATCCCATTTATCAATTGTCATATTCCTCTTCATGCTTTTTACTGCTCATTTCTCACACAAAGTATCTCGCTTATTACTTCTCACCTTCTACTACTTGCTTCTCGCTTTTCACTGATGACATCTCATTTCGCACTTCTTACTACTTGCCTATCGCATTTCATTTCTCAATTCTCATTCTTTTTCCTCATTCTCAGTTCTCATATCCCAAATCTGAGCTTACAATTCACGATTGATTATGAATCTATTGAGGGCTTTTTAGTGGAATTCTCAATTCCTATTTCTTACTTGTTGTTTCTCACTTCTCACTTTCCATCACTCATAATCTTCGTTTTACTATCACTTGCATCGACACTCGGTAGGCAGATTCGTCATTGACTCGTGTTTGTTTTGATCAGACGCTCGGCATTGCAGGCACGAATATCTAGCACTATGTCCAGAGATGCCAGATTTGAAGACATGTCTTCAATTTCAAGACATTTGAATCTATGTGAAGACATTTATTTTGTAAAGACATTTTGAAGACTTTTCAAAATTTTTGAAGACTTATATACTTATTTGAAGATAGGTACTTGAAGACAATAAATAAGCCAGCGAGAGAAAAAAAATAGTTCTTACTTAAAAATTTTGCGACTTCTATATATAAAAATTTTACAAAAAAATAACGAAAGTTATATTAGTCTTTGTCTCGGGCTTAGAATCTCAAACATAAAAATACATTCACACTAGCTGACTGATAAATGATACGCATTTTAGACCTCATACGCACTTAACTTGGAGTTGAGCACTGGTTAAAAAAATCTCGATGGCGTATTTCGATCATTGCATCGGAACGCAATGACCGATTTAATTTAAGGTAAAAATATATTGAACTCTTCTATGACTTGATTTAATCTATTCAACCGTTGAGCTAGTTGAGCTAATTCCTTACTAATTTCGATCTTTTCGGTATTTCCACGTGATTTTCCTCTAAATATCCGACGGGAAACTCTTTGAATTTTCTGTGGATTTTTAAAAGAATTTTTTGTGAAAATTTCAAATAATTTTTCGAGTAAAATAAGGAAATTTTCCGAAGAAAATTACGAGGAATGTCTTGTCTCTTGTCTCTTCTGTTGTCTCTTGTCTTGTCTCGTCTCTTGAATATGGTCAAGAGAATTGAAATTTAAAATTAAATACAAAATTTATATTTAATAATTTCCGTTAAAAGGATATAAAGGAAATCCACCAAATTTTAAACGGAAAAATCATCTTGATTTCCACAACTCCCATAATAAATCCCCAAATCTCAATTAATTTTCATAACATTTTTTTACGAATGTCGATACGAAAATAAAATTATGCTGGTGTTAAATGGATAGGGTAGAGAACCACTTGGGCAGCACCCCCTTTTCCTGTCCGCAACCTTCATTACTCGAGCACATTTTAACCGAATTATTTGTTTTTTAGTACATGGTTATTTTTTTACGATATCTAGAAATGTACAAAAAATCAAGCCATTTGGTTGGAACGCTGTCGAGTTATTAACGTTGCGGACGGGAATAGGGGGTGCTGCCTAAATGCTCCTGCTCTCTATTTATCATAATTTTCAAGGTAAATCTCAACAGGAAAATCGCCCTAGAAGAAATTCAGAGGAAACTTGCTACAAACTTTCGTAAAATTTTTCCTTGAATTCCTGTGATTATTCTTCTAGAAATATCTTAGGATTTTCTCTGCGAATTCCTCTATGAATTTCTTCAAAAAACCGTCCTGGTATTCTTTCTGTAATCCCTCCAAGAAATTGTCTGGAAGCTTCGGGGATTTTTCCGAAAAATCCTCCAGGAATTCATTTAGAAGATCCTCCAGAAGTTCCTCCAGAACTCATTCGGTAGTTCCTTCACGAATTCCTCCTCCTTCCTGGATTTTTTTCCGAAAGTTTTCCTGGGATTGCGGTGGAAGCTCCACAAGTGAATGCTCCGGAAGTTCTTCCTCTGGAAGACCCTTTAAGAAAGTTGTCGAATGGCTCTCCAAGAATGCCTCCGGAAGAAATACTATGAAATTATGTGGTATTTCCTCCAGGATTTCTTCGGAAATTTCTGCAGCAATACGTCAAGAAACTCCACCAAGAATTTCTCCAGAAATTTCTTCAGGAATTTCACCGGAAATTGCTTCAGTAATTCCTCAGGAATATCCTTCAGAAATTCATCAGGAAAATCCTTCAGGTATTGCTCCAGAAAAAAACCTCCGGAATTCATCCTGAAGTTTCTACAGGAATTCCTTCTTAAGTTCCTCCAAGAATTCCTCCAGAAGTTCCTTCTGAACTTTTTCCGGAAGTTTCTTCAGTAAATCCTTTGGATGTTCCAACAGGAATTTCTCTGGAAATTTCTTCAGGAGAAATAAGGAAAGGAATTAGAAGCTCCATCTAAAAGAAAATAGTATAAGTTATAAGAAGCTCCATCAGGAATTTATCCGGAAGTTGATCTAGAAATTTTACCGGAAGTTTCTTCAGAAAATACTCTGGATGTTTCTTCAAGTATTTCACAGTAAATTTTAAATCCCAAGTCGTTATAAAAAAAAAAGAATTTTAAAGAATATTCATTTGAATTCTAACAAATTGTATGTTAAAAAATAAACATTATTCCACATCAGTAAAACAAGGAGATTATTGAATTTACAAACCTATTGGATTTTGAAATTTTAAGCGTATTTTAAGCGTAAACAATGAATATCTACCGAGGCTGGAATGAATATTTTAAATTTTAGTTTATTTGCACCGATAAGAAATGATTATTTCACATTATATACTGAAAAAATGCATATTTTTTATAAATCTGGCTTCAAAATGTCAAATTCATACACTGCAGTATGAAATGATATTCATATTTGAGATTTCAAATCGAATATCAATGTGCCAAGCTGAAAATCCATTGTGACACCGCACATAACAATGCTGATATCGAGAGTCAATGCTTGCTGTTGTTCATGCACATTGCACATGCCGTTCTATTCATTTGCACATTCATTAAAAAAATGGTAGTAAAGCCAACTTTTTAAAAACTTGGCACAATCTTTACTAACTTGTTTTTCCAGACATGTGCAAAGATTATTGAAAAATCCAGATTAATCCACCTAGCGTTGATGGTGCCTTTCTCGCATTTAGTTTCATAGCTTTTAAACGCAATGACCGATCATTATAAAATTCAATAGTGATCAACAAGGTCTTGTCCCCTGTCGAATAAAACTTGTTGCGAGAAAATCGGTTAGGGATTACTATCCGATAAATTGTCCAATATTTTTTATAGCTTTTGTGCACACACATACACACACACATACACACGGACAGACAGACATGTGCTCAGCTCGTCGAGCTGAGTCGATTGGTATATAATACTATGGGTCTCAGAGGCTTCTATAAAAAGTTCGTTTTCGGAGTGAAATGATAGCCTTTTGGTACAACTTAGTTGTACGAGAAAGGCAAAAATGTTTTTATCTAGTGTAAAATCCTTAAGGGAACGAAAGTTTGAATTTTATCAAAAGGCGGAAAAAATAAATTTATTTAAAAAACATTATTACAGATGGCTTGACTATTATTTTTAATATGTTGATCTAAAAACATGTTTAGGCGTCAGCTGCCACTGGTTTGTAACTTAATTTAGCCTATTAACCCAGAAAATGGAACGTGAGTACGACAGCTGCCCAAGCCACGACGTCAAAATCATCATAGGAGATTTGAACGCTCAGGTTTGCCAAGAGAAGGAGTTTATACCAAATATTGGAAAGTTCAGCGCTCACCGGCTGACGAACGAAAACGGCCTACGACTAATTGATTTCGCCGCCTCCAAGAATATGGCCATTCGCAGCACCTACTTCCAACACAGCCTCCCGTATCGGTACACCTGGAGATCACCACTGCAGACAGAATCACAAATCGACGGCACTTCTCCGACATTATCGACGTCAGGACATATCGTGGCGCTAACATCGACTCTGACCACTATCTGATGATGGTTAAACTGCGCCCAAAACTATCCGTCATCAACAATGTTCGGTACCGACGACCGCCGCGGTACGACCTAGAGCGACTGAAGCAACCTGATGTCGCCACTGCATACGCGCAGCATCTCGAGGCAGCGTTGCCGGAGGAGGGTGAGCTCGATGGGGCCCCTCTTGAGGACTGCTGGAATACAGTCAAAGCAGCCATTAACGACGCAGCGGAGAACAACGTCGAGTATGTGGGTCGAAGTCGACGGAACGATTGGTTCGACGAAGAGTGCAGACAGATTCTGGAGGAGAAGGACGCAGCGCGGGCGGTTGCGCTGCAGCAAGGTACCCGGCAGAACGTGGAACGTTATCGACGGAAGCGGAGACAGCAGACCCGCCTTTTTCAGGAGAAGAAACGCCGCCTGGAAGAAGCGGAGTGCGGGGAGATGGAACAGCTGTGCCGTTCTCAAGATACACGCAAGTCCTATCAGAAGCTCAACGCATCCCGCAAAGGCTTCGTGCCGCGAATCGAAATGTGCCGGGATAAGGATGGGAGCATCTTGACGGACGAACGTGTGGTGATCGAAAGGTGGAAGCATCTGAATGGCGCTGAGAGTACAGGCAGTGAAAGTCAAGGCAGCGGAGGAGATGACTACGTGAGTTCAGCGGCTGTGGCTGTGGCTGCCATTTTTTTAATTTTCAACCGATTCTCCTAATTTTTGGTAGTTTGGTAAAACTCGCCGAGATCTGTCTCCTAGGTGCAAATTCACTTCAAAAATCTTGAAAATATGCGCTACAGTGTACTTTTTTCAAAAAACTTACGTTGTCTGTGCTCTGGGGTCAAATTGACCCCAAATGGAAATTGGTATAACTTTTTTAATGCTTGGCCAATTTTAGATTTTTGGGGCTGTTTCGAAAGATAATTTAATCATCTTTCAGGTCGTTACCAAAGATTGACTATAGGTGGGCGGGTACATCGCGGGGAGGGGTTTTCGTAAAAAGGGTACAAAAATAGTGATTTTTCGTGCTTATTTTATATCTGAAAATCCTACCTATTTTGAACTGCACCTTTTCAAAAAAGTTATGCAGGAAGGCGTGTGCTTTGACATGAGGCATTCATTAGTTTAGCGCTTGGTCGCTAGGTGGCGGTATATTTGAATTCATTATTTTAGACCACTCATGTAACTCCGATATATGGAATTTTCCTCATTGTAAATATTCTTATCCCACAATTTTGAAATTTGTAAAGATGACGTCTGTAACAAAGTTCGTCTGGTGGGAATAGACTGTCATGTGACGGAATAAATAATAAGGAAATTTACAAATAGGCGGCGCTAGTGTACTTGCAATATTCTTGCATATATGAAATATTGCTTTAGCTTGAGATCCCTCATACCTACACCCAAGTTGTATTCGGCAACATTGTTCAGGATGTCTAGCACTACAAAGCGGTGCTCAATATAATGAGCACTTCTTCCCTTTTTTAAATTTGTGCCATAGAATAGAAGATTTTTTTATATTTACACTGAGGAGAATTCTATATATCGGAATATCTTGAGTAGTCTAAAATAATGAATTCAAATATACGACCACCTGGCGGCTGAGTTCTAAACTTATCAACACCTCATGCCAAAGCACATGCCTTCCTGCATAGCATTTTTAAAAAAGGTGCAGTTCAAAATGGGTAGGATTTTCGGATATAAGTAAAATAAGCATAAAAAATCCCTGTTTTTGTACTCTTGTTCACTAAAACCCCTCCCCGCGATGTATTCGCCCATCAATAGTCAATCTTCGGTTACGACCTGAAAGATGATTAAATTATCTTTCGAAACTGCCCCAAAAATCCAAAATTGGCCAAACATTAAAAAAGTTATAGCAATTTCAATTTGGGGTCAATTTGACCCCAGAGCACAGACAACGTAAGTTTTCTTGAGCACAGACAGAAGGTTAATAAAATTCCATTTTTCCATAATCGGTTCACATAAATACCTGATTCACATAGATACACCGCCATATATATACACACTAGATACACTAGAATCGCATGTCTGTCCCATATGAATAGGAAACCCAGCAAAGATAGGACAGATATGCGATCCACGGCAATACAACACACGGACTCCGCGTACACCCCTCTCAATCAAACTTTTATTCAAACCAATCGTAATCCGATGTCTAATACTCAATTATATTAAAGGATTTTCTGTTTATGTTAACCAATAAGCATTGAAATCAAATCTTGTCAATCCTTTAAAATATAAAGATATTAAATAAGGGTGGATCTCACCGGAGTTTCCATGAATCTTCAACAGCATGAGCACAATCGTCACAATCGCGAACCGGGCACAAAATGGCGAACTTGTTTTACGTTTTTCACTATTCACCGTAAATTTCATATATTATCATATGTAAACAATGTTTATTCACTCTTTTCTTAAAAGCTTAATCATTACACTTCCACTCAGATTTTTTTTACATTTGGGTGATCGGGACCAGCTATGGCAGCTAATGCACGAAAACGGATTTCCGGATAAAATAATACGATTGATGGATCGGCGACGATGGATCGGGTGATGTGGGTAGTTCAAGGGCATTCTCGAGTCCCTTCGAAACCCGCAGAGGGTTACGGCAAGGTGATGGTCTTTCGTGTCTGCTATTCATCATCGCTTTGGAAGGGGTAATACGAAGGGCAGGGATTGACACGAGTGGTACGATTTTCAATAAGTCCGTCCAGCTATTTGGCTTCGCCGACGACATTGATATTATGGGACGTAACTTTGAGAAGATGGAGGAAGCCTACATCAGACTGAAGAGGGAAGCCAAGCGGATCGGACTAGTCATCAACACGTCGAAGACGAAGTACATGATAGGAAAAGGTTCAAGAGAAGACAATGTGAGCCACCCACCGCGAGTTGGCATCGGTGGTGACGAAATCGAGGTGGTAGAAGAATTTGTGTACTTGGGCTCACTGGTGACTGCCGAAAATGATACCAGCAGAGAAATTCGGAGACGCATAGTGGCTGGAAATCGTACATACTTTGGACTCCGCAAGACGCTCCGATCGAATAGAGTTCGCCGCCGTACCAAACTGACAATCTACAAAACGCTCATTAGACCGGTAGTCCTCTACGGACACAAGACCTGGACGATGCTCGTGGAGGACCAACGCGCACTCGGAGTTTTTGAAAGGAAACTGCTGCGTACCATCTATGGTGGGGTGCAGATGGCGGATGGTACGTGGAGGAGGCGAATGAACCACGAGTTGCATCAGCTGTTAGGAGAACCATCCATCGTTCACACCGCGAAAATCGGACGACTGCGGTGGGCCGGGCACGTAGCCAGAATGTCGGACAATAACCCGGTGAAAATGGTTCTCGACAACGATCCGACGGGCACAAGAAGGCGAGGTGCGCAGCGGGCAAGGTGGATCGATCAGGTGGAAGATGACTTGCGGACCCTCCGTAGACTGCATGGCTGGCGACGTGTAGCCATGGACCGAGCCGAATGGAGAAGACTCTTATATACCGCACAGGCCACTTCGGCCTTAGTCTGAATAAATAAATAATAAATTCTTTATCCCTCGCATCAAAAGTTGCACACCTCCGGAGTCAACTTCCTTGGCATATTTGTTCCACATTTTGGTCATCTGAGTCGCGTCCCGAGCTGTTTTTCCACTTTTCTTAAGCTTTCGCTTCATTACTGCCCAAAATGTCTCGATGGACCGGAGCTGTGGGCAGTTGCGTGGATTTATGTTTTTATCGATGAAATCTTCGTTATTATCGCGGTACCACTGGATGACTTCCCGGCTGTAGTGGCAACTCGCCAAATCTGGCCAAAACTTCACAGGACCTTTATGGGCTTTATGAAAGGTAGACATTCATCCTTGTACAGCTTGAAAGGTGAGACATGCCTCCTTGTACAACTTCGAGTCCATCGTCTTATTCGTCACAAACAGTGAGGTCTTTGCTCCACAGCTGCATATCCCTTGCCAAAATCATCTGTTTTTTTTTTGCAAGTTTGCCCAAAAAGCAAACTTAAACTTCCCAGGAACTACTCCTCGTGCCGTTACCATGTTACCATTTTTGGCTAGGAAGCTGTCCGAAATCCATTTTGATGTAGGTTCCATCGTCGATTAGCAGGATTATCAACGTGGGTGTGCAGATTTTTTTCTATCCTTTCGGCTTCCATCTGGAATAATTTTTGACTCGCTGCACGAAACTTCGTGAAATTTATAAGTAGTTTACGTTGGGCGGTCGTGACTTGTACATAACCCTTTAGATTTTTTTAAAATAAATTGTATAAGAATTCTTTTGGAAACTCCTCCGGAATTTTCTTCAGGAATTCCTTCAGTAAATTTTCAGATAATCTTTCTTGGCTCCCGTGATTCCGCCGAAATTCTTTTCAAGAATTTCCGAAGGAACTTCTGAATGAATTTTACGAAATTCTTAAACTTCTCTTTACAATCTTGCAGAAGTTCCATTGGAATTTCCTGCAGGAATTATTTCGGCAAATTCTCAGGAAACTACTTAGTAGATAGATCCAGAAATTCTTTCGAAAATCTATCAAGATATTCCTTCAAACATTCCTATATAAAAACCTTGGAAAAAATCCTTATACTTAACTTGCGTCTTGAAAACTTCTTCGATATACCTCTAACGAATTATTTAAAGAATTTCTCGGGAAACTCTTCAGGAATACCTACGGAAATTGCATCAGGGAAACCTTATAAAAATCTTTTAGGAGAATAGCAGGAGAAATTCCGGATTATAAACATTCAAAATTCGTTCACATACTATTGCAAAATAAATCAGTATTTGGGTATTTGATTAAAAGCACATCAAGACTAGACAACCTACTACCACAGGTAAATAGTTCAATACACACCTTGAGAAGAAATCTCTTTGATTTATATTCCGCTACGCTCACTTTATTCATTGCAAATTGAATTTCAACACAGACACTTTTGGTACAATCAACATAAATTAAACTATTGATTGCCAATGCTTATCTGTTTGTGGAAAATTAGTTTGTTATGGTTTTTTTTCTCCGGTATTATTTTTTTTCTTTTTTCTAGATATTTGAAATGATAATGTGGTGTTTTATCTAAATCGTAAAAAAATCCCTACTTCATAATTTTAAATGATTTTGTTTTCTTCAATTTTATCATAGAAATAAAAAGTTGACTTACTTGCCACTGCCCATGCTTCTCTCCTATCGATTGCTCCCAGCGCCGAAATCAAATCTCCCCGACAATCCTTTCCCTCCAAATCACCCACCACTTGTCTCAAATCGTCCAAAAACTTTCGATCCATCCCCCTGAACGCACCATCCCCACCTTCCGAACCGTTCGGAACTCGTCTTAGCTCAGCTCTCGAGTCCCGCTCGGCGGACGATCCATATCGCTCCCGGATAACCGCCGCCAGGATCTTCTTCCGCTCGTCGGGCACATGCAGCTGACCGTTGCTCTTCAGATCATAGTCACCGTCGTACAATTCACTGCGATCGGCCTCAGCCGACGTCAGACAAACGGCGATCACCAGAATCGCCGGCCACCCAAGCAGCACTTTTCGCTTCATGGCTCACTTTGTTGATATTGCAATTTCAGCGCGCAGGAAACGATCTCGCACCAATAACAATCAATATTGACCCGCCGATATTCTATTTGAACACCGCCATTTCCCGCTCTTCAGAAAAAAAAAATACTTAAATAATTAGTAGAGGCACTGAAGGAACGACACCGCGACTGTCTATCCACCGAGAGATGTTTGATATCGAGCGTGCGTCCCGGGTCGCGATCAGGTTGAGACTGGCAAGCTTGATCGCACGATCTGTGAAAAGTTTGCGCGTGCACCCGCGACAACTTTGGCGACGCATTGGGGAGTTCTGGAAAAGTAACCGCGCGCGATCGGGCCGCGATTTGTTTGCGGCCCAACGGACTGTTTGAACGGCTCGGGCTAAAGCACAAAAGGCATATTGGTTCTCGCTCCATTGCATTGCGAGGAAAGAAACGCTTCGGTGGTGAGCTACCGCGCGACCTGACCGGCATTAATATGGTTTGGTAGCGCGTGGTTGAATTGCATGTCAACACACAATGTGGGATCTTATTTCAACCATATAGATAATATCGGTGCGAGACGTGATAATGTTTTGCAAAAGATTTTACATGCGTTAGAGGAATTAGTGCAAAATAGAGTTTTTTTTTAAATGTGTTCATTAAACGCTGATTTTTTTTCGTAGCTCAGCATTAAAATGCACAGCTACAAAACAGGAAAAGTTTGTGGTCGAAGCTTAGTTCAGTGTTGAAATTTTCAGTCCTAATATATTTTCATGACTTCACAATACATGGAGTACGTTGTCTCAGCCAGATCAGATCTACAATTAGTGTGAACTGATCATAAGAAATTCTTTACATTGAAGATAGGAATGTTGACAATATTATTTGATGAGCACTACTGTGAATATGCTAATGAATTGAAACTATAAACTTTATAAATACATGTTAATATTGAATCAAATTGTTTTTTGTTACTTTTATTAATAGGGGGTCTCGTAGCGTAGTTGGCTACACGTTCGCCTTATAAGCGGACGGTCATGGGTTCGATTCCCAGCCCCTCCACCAAGCCCTTGTCAGTCGCCTGAGGTGCAGCCCAAACGGTTGCGTTTTGGGGTGCGCGTCTTACCGACACGGCTGCCCGATGACGACTGACAAATTGTTCTTCTCGGAGGCATTCCTCCAACGTACCCGGATAAACGGCAACCAAACAATGCAACGAGCAATTGGATACACGATACGGACAAAAGGACACAATGGACTCACGACGAGATGGACCCGGCAATCATAACAACAACTAATGTCTAAAAATATATTCTGTGTGGATTCTGTACAGCAGAATACCACAGTAGATCACGGCACAGTAGCGGTTAAGAAACACAGAGTGCCTATCAAATAAAGAAATGAATAAAAAAAAAATAGTTAAAGAGGAGAAATTACGTAGCTTGTCTGACTTTTATTAATCTTGTATTGAAGTAAGGTTTTTTGCAGTTTTTTATGTTCAATGTTCATTGAATTTATTACTTTCAAATCTGGCACATAAATTTGACGCACATGTATTAAATGTTTCATGTAGAACATCGTTCAAAAAATAAACTGTTAGTACCATTTAAGATCACGACCGCCATAATTTTCAAGGCAATTCAAAAGATTGGACTTAGGAGGACTCAGATAATTGTTGAGCGAAACCTAAAGTCGAATTGGATCTCAAACACCAGAAACTGGGCAAGTGCGCTTTGGCGCAGCCTGCTTGCGGATACAAGTAGTTTTTGACGTAGGACTACGTCTGTGTTTTCTATATTGAGGTTAACTTTGCGAATGCAAAAATAGGAGATCGTCACGAAAATATGATACACTTTGAACTTTAAAGCTCAACCGTTTCTCAAGTTTTCAAAGAAGAGTAAACGCTTAACTGTATTATTTTAAAAATACAGATTTTCGACTATTTATTATCAAAAATTTACAAACAGTTTGGAAATAGTAAAACAATCAATCCCGTACATATTAACAAGTTAAGCATGGCATCCAACAGCTAGAGATCAATAAAGCAGCTGGTAAGAATGGTATCGGAGCTGAGCACATCAAAATGGGCTCGGAAAAGCTGGCCACTTGCCTGCACAAACTGATGGTCAGAATCTGGGAAACTGAACAGCTACCTAGAGCGGCGGTGGTTGCTGATTGTAATTTGAGGTATTAAAAATAACCAGGGGTGGCATTGTGTATCTCGATTCGAACGTAATTCTATCGAGTATTGCGGGTTTCCGGTAGCGGGTAGAGCAGATTTACCAAAGCGGACAATAGAAACAATTAGACTGGAGGGCCAAAGCACCAACACAAATCAAATAACCACAAATCTCAATTTAATACATGTATTTAGGGTAATGCACCCATTTTCCTCTGTTACTTCCTACCTCCTAGTCATCTTATCTTCTTTCCCTTTCACTCCTCTTTCTCTATCTTCCTACTTTACAAAACACCTCAGCTTTCTTACTCACGGTTTCTTCTCCGTACTCACGGTGCCCTTGTTCGCATTCGGAAGCGGCTACATGGGGCGTCCCCCTACCGTACCGATCCTTGTCGCGGACGGACGACTATCGCCGCACCACCCACGCATTCTGCCAAAAGCGCTGTCCCTCGCCGCGCCACTCACAAGGTTGCTGCCTCCGCTGGAGATCCCTCTGGCCGTCCAGTGCGACCGCTTTGCTGGATGGGATCTCTCCGAGGCCCTTGCTGAGCTCGTCGTCGATGACGAGATTTCCGTCCGAAATCGTGCAACAGTTTTGATACTCCAGAAACACCCTGTAGAAGGACAATGATAACACGACTACTCGCTCCTGTTTACAGTTGGACTTACCCAAACGATGGGGTGCTTTCGTCCTGTCTGTATCCTGACTGACTGCTCAAACCGTAGACGGTTTCTGCCGACCGAAATCGTGGTGTTCTTCCACGCGATTCACCTTTGGCTTTTGTCTGATCTGCGTGCGAAACATTTGAGGTTAGATCTGTATCGTGGTGATAGAGAGGCCTGCCTACCTTGAGATCGCTAGGTGCTAGCACTCTCGGCCGAAACCGAATTATGGTGATCTGCCTGCTTCTCTTTTCCCTGTCCTGCCAGGTTCCGGACTTCCCGTGCGAGTTTCACTCGGCGTTTGCACCTAATTTGTCAAACTTTTGATTAAGTTCAGTTTGATCATACTGTCGGTTTTTTTCTTACCTCAAATCCAAAACCTCGCTCGCTCGAGGAGTCGCCCCCTGCTTGGAGTCTCGTTATGCCGCGATTGTTTCCGCGGCTGTTCCTCCAAAATCTGGTTCACGTCGTAGAAACAAAGACGTCTTTGCTCGATTTGGTTTGGAAGCGGCTTTAATCGGTTAAATCTAAAACTCACTTGCGAAGCTGATGAAGGTGAATTTAACTGCCAATCAGCACAATTATTTCCTCCTCGCGATGGTGACGACGATGCAACCGCACGGAGCTACCGGAAATAGGAATGGGCGATACCGATACGATATATCGGGAATCGATATTTTCGCTCCGATTAATCGATATTTTGTATCGATTTTTTTATGTTCGATATTTGACCGTATCGATTTTTTGTTGCTGATATCGGATTTCGATTTTTTCAAAATAAAAATATAGCACATTAGGCACAATCTGTTAAAAACAGCGAATCTTTGATGTGTGATTCGATAATCTGAAATGGGAAATCGAAGTCTCAAATTCTTTTTCTTTTTTTTTTTGCTCGTGTTTTTAATTTTTTGGGCGTATCGATATATCGGAATATCGATGTTTCAACGCCGATATTTTTCGGCATCGATATTTCGATAATAAAAACATCGATTCGGCAGTATCGATATTTTTCTGAAAAACGCCCATTCCTAACCGGAAAAAGTGTCGTTTCTTTTCTTGCTGTCGTCGCATGCGATTTGGTGGTTTGTGGTGTGCGTGTGAATCGACTCATCTGTCAATTCTCCGCGGCGCCTCGTGAATGGGCTTTTTGTTTTCAGCAGGGGTGGATTCTTTTAATTCACGTTCAAAGTGGCGGTTGGTGCGTTATGTGGGTACGTGAGGCGACAACTGCGTTTTATTTAGCTGCGTATTTCCAATCTTTATGCTGTTTTGCTAAGTCACAACAAACTTACTGTTTTAAACGTAACACAACTCTACCGTAGCGGAAGAATTTTTCATAAATCGATGATCAAACGATTTATGAAAAATTCAAAAATTCTTCAATCATCCTCCTAGGATGATGGTCAGAGACAAATCGGTCAACTAAACTCTTGAGCAGACCTCAAGTTACAATCGGTTCATTAACCTAACTCAACTATATACGCAAGCCTAGACTGCTTGCCAAATCTTCTTCTTCCTAACATCATCATCACTAACTGCCTCAACAACACGCCAGCTGCATCTGGCAGAATCTTCGACCTCTCAAATCGTCTCTGACCAAAGTCCTTGCTAGCTTCCACAAATCCAAGCCAAACTACGGCAAAACATTCAAATCGGATTTAAGCCTATTGTATTGACTAAAATAGGCGAAATCGCACACAAATCACTAAGAAGCTATATTTACAGACTATTTACAAGGACAAAACTGGTTGGTTTTGGTTTTGTATTGAATACTGAGAAAAGACGCATTTACTCGACTAAATTGTCACGAGGCCGGGAAATAGGGTTTTACCGCGCCCTGGGTCGCGTTACCATTCATGACAACCCCCAGTGCTTTAACTCTTGGCCACGCATACGATTTTAATGGATGTACTTTTGCCACTTTTAGCTCTGTACGGTGTGTCGACGAATATTTGATGAACCGGCTCGCTCTCTCTTGATCGGCTAACGGCATGGCCACCTGCTGTGCTCGTGATAGCAGTCTTCGATGCTTCTTCTCTCGTGTTCGCTGTTGTTTATCCCAGTTGTCCGGTTCCCAGACAACATCTTCTTGCTTCTCTCCTTCCTCCGCATAATCGTGGTTCCCCTGCGCCGGATAGTGGCTGTAAGCCTCAACCCCCGCCTAACAGATTTTTGGTCTGCGACTCGAGGCTTCAACTCCTCCTACCCAGGAACTGATCTGCTCTTCTGTGGAGTCCCTGCAACCGGTTGCCAGTTTACAGGGTATGATTTCTCTCGCTTCGTGAACGGAGCACGGTTCATTCCCTGGCGCGATGGGAATGCTGGATAAACCGTAGTTTCTTGCCTGGTTGGACCGCAAGTTATGCGATCTACTCTTGTTTGGGACCATTTGTCCCCTACTCCTCTACTCTCAGTACTGCACAGTCGTTGCTCCCTTGCGCCGAATAGTGGCCGTAAGCTTCGACCCCCCGCCGAACGGATTTTTGGTCCTCGACCTGAGGCCTCCACTCCTCCTATCCAGGGACTGATCTGCCGTCCTGCAGAGTTCCCTGCAATCCGTTTCCAGTGCACAGGGTACGATTTCTCTCGCTTCGTGAACGGCGCGCGGTTCGTTGTGGCTTATTCCTTAGCGCGATGGGAATGTTAATGAACCGCATTGCTCTGCGACCACTACGGCCTTCCTCTGCGTTTGGACGGTGGTCTTCCTCCGGTAGTTGCTTTGCCGATTAATGGTCGAGGTGGAGAGGTAGTTTATTAAAGTTGTTGCTCATCACACCTGACTTTGTGCCATTTATCACGCTTGGCGACGGATTTTCGTGAGCGCTGTGCTCGTGGTCCACAGACTTGGTCTGTTTACATAGCTTGATGAGTATTTGGAACCTTGCTCGGTTGAGCGGAATAGTTCCTCGATCGGTCTGGCGAAAGTGAAGAGAAATGTGTTGTCGTCGTTGTTCCCAGTGATTGGTGTTTTTCAGCAACCTTTGCTTCTGGTTGGCAGGCATTACCTGCGTACATAGCTTGAACAGTGCCGCTTAATCGGCTTTGATGTCTTTCGCATGGAATCGACCTTTCTTCCCACTCAAAACGTCCTCTAACAGGTACACATTTGTTCCGAGGGCTTCCTTCACGATTGCCGGAACAAACTTCGGCTCTAGCTTGCTGTTGATTTGGTCCGCTTTCGATGAAAGGATGAATGTCCGGCGCCAAACCAGATCTCCGACCTTAAACGACACCGCTCTCGTGCGTAGATTGTATCGCTGCTTCGCTCGCTCGTGGCTGTTTTTGATCCGCTCGATGATGAGCTTCTGAATACGGCGTATCGTCGACAATCTCATCTCCTGGGCGACCTTTGGATCCTCCGCCGTGTTCAACGATTGCTGTGTGTAGAGATCCGTGTGTAGCAGCAGGTTACGTCCGAAATTGGCTTCGTGTGGACTTACACCCGTTGCTTCGTGTTTCGCCGCGTTGATCGCCGCTGTGATAGCCGGCAACTTGTCGTCCCATTCACGATGATCGCCGTCAAGGAGCGTCCGAATGCAAGTGACCACGACGCGATTGACGCGTTCGGCGTTGTTCGCTTGTGGCGAATAGTAGGCGGTTTTCATGTGGCCGATCTTGTGCTTTGCTAGCCAAGATTTGAAGACCATGGACTCGAACTGCTTCCCGTTGTCCGACAGTATCAGCCGAGGACGTGAGAACTTCAAACATACTTCTTCCTCTAGAAACTCCACCATCTTTTGCGAATCGGCTGTGCGCATTGGCTTGACGATCACATACTTGCTCACCCAATCTACTATCACTAGCAACACTGTGTTCCCTCGCTTAGAGCGCGTGAGTGGACCCACGAAATCGATCGATATCATCTCCCAAGGAATCTTCGCCGGCTTGGGCTTCCCCATTTGCGGCATCATCGTCACGCCGGGCGCCTTACAGGCTTTGCAAGTTGTGCAGTTCCGCACGTAGTCTCTGATCTCCTGCTGCATCTGCGGCCAGTAGTAGTGGGCTTGTAGTTTGTGCCAAGTCTTGTAGAATCCTAGGTGTGCAGCCGCTGGCTCGTCGTGGAATCTCCGGATCAGAAGCATTCTTTCTTCTTTGGGAACGACTTGTTTCCATTTGTGGTATACTGCTCCGACTTCATCCTTGCAACGACAGTTCTTGAACAGGGTGTCATTTGCGATACGAAAATCCGGAAACTTGTCTCCTTCACTATTTACTCTATATACCAGCTTCTTGTACCACGGATCCACCACTTGATCCACTGTGAAAACGGCTTCGGATACTATTCTCGAGAGCGCATCCGGTACTCAGTCGGTAGAGCATGAGACTTTTAATCTCAGGGTCGTGGTTTGTGGTCGTGGGTTCGGGCCCCACGTTGGGCGCCAGTATTGCGGGTTTCCGGTAGCGGGTAGAGCAGAACTACCAAAGCGGACAAAAGAAGCAATTAGACTGGAGGGCCAAAGCACCAACACAAATCAAATAACCACAAATCTCAATTTAATACATGTATTTAGGGTAATGCACCCATTTTCCTCTGTTACTTCCTACCTCCTAGTCATCTTATCTTCTTTCCCTTTCACTCCTCTTTCTCTATCTTCCTACTTTACAAAACACCTCAGTTTTCTTACTCACGGTTTCTTCTCCGTACTCACGGTGCCCTTGTTCGCATTCGGAAGCGGCTACATGGGGCGTCCCCCTACCGTACCGATCCTTGTCGCGGACGGACGACTATCGCCGCACCACCCACGCATTCTGCCAAAAGCGCTGTCCCTCGCCGCGCCACTCACAAGGTTGCTGCCTCCGCTGGAGATCCCTCTGGCCGTCCAGTGCGACCGCTTTGCTGGATGGGATCTCTCCGAGGCCCTTGCTGAGCTCGTCGTCGATGACGAGATTTCCGTCCGAAATCGTGCAACAGTTTTGATACTCCAGAAACACCCTGTAGAAGGACAATGATAACACGACTACTCGCTCCTGTTTACAGTTGGACTTACCCAAACGATGGGGTGCTTTCGTCCTGTCTGTATCCTGACTGACTGCTCAAACCGTAGACGGTTTCTGCCGACCGAAATCGTGGTGTTCTTCCACGCGATTCACCTTTGGCTTTTGTCTGATCTGCGTGCGAAACATTTGAGGTTAGATCTGTATCGTGGTGATAGAGAGGCCTGCCTACCTTGAGATCGCTAGGTGCTGGCACTCTCGGCCGAAGCCGAATTATGGTGATCTGCCTGCTTCTCTTTTTCCCTGTCCTGCCAGGTTCCGGACTTCCCGTGCGAGTTTCACTCGGCGTTTGCACCTAATTTGTCAAACTTTTGATTAAGTTCAGTTTGATCATACTGTCGGTTTTCTTCTTACCTTAAATCCAAAACCGCGCTCGCTCGAGGAGTCGCCCCGTACTCGGAGTCTCGTTATGCCGCGATTGTTTCCCCGGCTGTTCCTCCAAAATCTGGTTCACGTCGTAGAAACAAAGACGTCTTTGCTCGATTTGGTTTGGAAGCGGCTTTAATCGGTTAAATCTAAAACTCACTTGCGAAGCTGATGAAGGGTGAATTTAACTGCCAATCAGCACAATTATTTCCTCCTCGCGATGGTGACGACGATGCAACCGCACGGAGCTACCGGAAAAAGTGTCGTTTCTTTTCTTGCTGTCGTCGCATGCGATTTGGTGGTTTGTGGTGTGCGTGTGAATCGACTCATCTGTCAATTCTCCGCGGCGCCTCGTGAATGGCCTTTTTGTTTTCAGCAGAGGTGGATTCTTTTAACCCTTAAATGCGCAATGTTGTTTTAAAACAACAAACCGAAAATACGTTTAATGTTAATAATTTCAATGGTTATTTACGTTAAAAATATTTCCGACGATTTCTAAAAAAATCGCCTTGCGCCTTTAAGGGTTAATTCACGTTCAAAGTGGCGGTTGGTGCGTTATGTGGGTACGTGAGGCGACAACTGCGTTTTATTTAGCTGCGTATTTCCAATCTGTATGCTGTTTTGCTAAGTCACAACAAACTTACTGTTTTAAACGTAACACGAGTCGAACATGTTTGGCATTACGGGTTTTGATACGATCTCGAAAACGACTCATCGTTCGAGTATGCTCCAGGAGGTACAAGAATAACGAGATGTTTCGGCATTATGGAGACTCGATAGCACACTGAAAAACGATTCAAGTCGAATGAAAAACACTCGTCACCTTTATAGCTTTTGAATGTTGTTCGAGAGTCATTTCTTGCTGAAAGTTTTTATTTATATTTGTTATTATTTCTCTACGGGAAAAGAATAAATGTTTCATTATTGTATCTTGAAGGAAAGAATGTCATTAGTATATCTACTTTGATAGTTTCCAGACAATATGCAATCTCTAATTATCCCGAAATCCGCGTAAAAACGACTTTAACTTAAATCTTTTTTTTAGTTTTCACGTATTTCTTGACGATTTCGTGAAAAATCTATGGGGAAAATCTGCGTGAAAACGTGTATATTCCAAAATCTACGTGAAAACAGTTGAGTTACATAAAGAAAAAACGCGTAAGAGATGACCCAAGACACATGGAAACATCAAAGTAATTTATTTTTGAAGCCTTCTTTGGCTTTATTTAGCTTAAAATTGGATCTGTGGCATAAACTTGAATAAACATAAAAATTTTAATTTGTGTTGTGTATATCTCAATTATCAAAACATATCGTATCGGAATAATGTTGCTCAATAAATAATATTGCTTTGTATAGTCACTAAACACAATTTGCTTGTTTATAAATTAATTGCCATTTCATGCCCTGAAGGGTGCCTTTCCATCATCCATCCATCATCTGCATGCTACACGCAGATGAAATTACTCTTTTACTCTCTGTTTACTCACATTCGCCATGCGCTGAAGGTTGCCTCTCCAGTCAGTGGGCATACTAAACACGGAGACAGTTATCTCTCATTCTCTCTGTTTACATTTTATTTGACAGAACATACTCGATTGAGCTAGTACGACACCATTCGAAATCTTGTACTGCGACTGAATGAAGTCGAACGAAATACATAATGCCGCAATTTTTTCGAAACGAATACGAATACCCCAGTTCTTTTCAGGACCACCATTTTTTTTGGGAAGAAAGTTAAGCTGAGAGGATTTTCCAAAGAACCGTTGCTAATGACCGGCAAATTCTTGGCGTCCAATTTAATTAATTCAGCAAAATTTGGAGTTCTATTATTGGCTGTTAGTTATTTAAAATACGCATTATTGAGAAGATTATACTTATAAAATTGACCCAAGACGAACAGCAGTGGCTGTCGACGAAAAGAAATTTTTTTAGCAGAATTTTGACTTTGGTACAATTGGTACAATTAATTCGTGATTGAACATGTTACGTATCGGACAAGACAATCGTGGAGATGCAGAGCCGTTCTCGGTCTCTAGTAGCAACGAGAGTCGAACTAACTTTTTTTTCCTATATGACGGTAAGGACGTGGCCAGCCTAATTTTTTTTTCCTAAAATACGTGAGCTTCTTCCATTTAAGTTGAGAATTGAAGAACTGTCAAATCATTCAACGATAAACTTTAAGCAAAAAGAAGAATGAAAATAAAATCGTGTACATACTGTGTTCAGCATGGTCACAACGGAATATGAGGTGGAAGTGCAATCCATTTCCTTATTTAAACTGTTACTTGAAGGCTTGGCCTGCGAGAATTTCTTTTCATTTCCTACAAATAACTAGCGCCGTAAAGCTATGGAAAATTAAGGATGAGAACATCTTTCCTGGGAAGCTTACCAGGCTGATCAAAGCAACGGTGGATGATGTGCAAAGCTGTGTTAAGATTTTGGACGGACACTCCAGTTCGTTCGAATCGCGCCGGGGACTAAGACAAGGTGATGGACTTTCGTGCCTGTTGCTCAACATTGCGCTAGAAGGTGTCATGCGGAGATCCGGGTGTAACAGCTTGTGGGCGGAATCGAGCTGCACGGAAGCCACCTGGGAAGCAGTGTAGACGGGGATACCTTCGATTCATTTATTCATTTATTCAGACTAAGGCCGAAGTGGCCTGTGCGGTATATAAGAGTCTTCTCCATTCGGCTCGGTCCATGGCTACACGTCGCCAACCACGCAGTCTACGGAGGGTCCGCAACTCATCTTCCACCTGATCGATCCACCTTGCCCGCTGCGCACCTCGCCTTCTTGTGCCCGTCGGATCGTTGTCGAGAACCATTTTCACCGGGTTATTGTCCGACATTCTGGCTACGTGCCCGGCCCACCGCAGTCGTCCGATTTTCGCGGTGTGAACGATAGATGGTTCTCCCAACAGCTGATGCAACTCGTGGTTCATTCGCCTCCTCTACGTACCGTCCGCCATCTGCACCCCACCATAGATGGTACGCAGCACTTTCCTTTCGAAAACTTGGTCTTCCACGAGCATCGTCAAGGCCTCGTGTCCGTAGAGGATTACCGGTCTAATGAGCGTTTTGTAGATAGTCAGTTCGGTACGGCGGCGAACTCTATTCGATCGGAGCGTTTTGCGGAGTCCAAAGTACGTACGATTTCCAACCACTTGTAACTGCTGGCGACGTCCACACGTCTATGCAGTGGACGTCCACACGTCCCAAACTAGCTCACCTTTTGGGGAATTGGTACTCAGGGTCGGCTTACTACCTGATCAAGGGACACACAGACCAAGATGTAGCTGAAGTGGACGGTACAGGGAAAACCGACGGAGTTGCATGCACCAAGAACCTTTCAATGATCAAGAAAAAGGAATGAGATGTACATTTTATATTTTTATTTTATCATTTTAGTTTGTTAAGGTTAGTGTTTTAGGATTAGTATAGCGTTGCGGCCGATAGATGGTGTTGTTTTGGGCTGACGTGGACAAGCGACATACCTTTGGATGTTGGGATTACACTTCGGGCAGGGTAGGATTTGTAGCCTTGCCCTCGGCATTGTCGATCTTCGGTGCTGTCGCTGAACTGTCGATGGATAGTGCGGGTAGTAACCGGAGGGAGCATGCCGTAGATCGATAGTTCTCTTCGGCTCCCCTCCGCGATGTTGAACTGGACTGTCTGGGATTGGACGATGATTCGGTTCCCTTAGGGTGAGTTCCGTCCGGCGGAAGCGTGCAGCGGGCTGGTAACTACTTCCACAGCGATACAAATGAACGGTCGACGATACGACGACGAATGCTTGGCAACCTCGTGGAGTTGGGTAGGAATGGATTGATGTGGGCTTGACTTGATGTGTGGAATTCGCCGATGAGTCCGGTGTCGACGCTCCGTACCTCCAAGCGTTTTGCCTCCTCGTACTGCGGTTCTTTCGGTTAAACGAACTTGTGCCTCGTGGTTTCCGGGGTGTCGAAGCAATGGCGGCCGTCCCCGTGCAGAAACCGGTTTAACTGTTCGAAGGCTACTTTTCTCCGATCCAATGGCTCCGCTTCCCAGTACGAACTATCTAATCTGGATCCCAGCGGACCGTGCTTCGTATCGGGAGTTCAAGAAAACGGCCACTCACAGCTTACAGATTCCCCAGGGTTCGAATCTAACAATTCGTCGATACACGTGGCACCCGGGATTTTGGGTCGGATAGGTAGGGTAGTGCACACCTGGATCTCACGGCAAAACTACCGGCAGCTTTCGTGCGTCTCGCACTCGGGTTCAAGGCCACCACTTTCTCGGACAAATTTTAGAAAACGTGCTGGCTTTGGGAAAAAACTTTCTGGGGAACTTGCTCACTACGAAAAAAAAGGTCTTCCTTCTTCGGTGTCTTTTCCACGACTCCTCGTCCAGTCCAATTTTTCCACTCTTCTTCTCCTCTCTTTTCTCCTACATTTCTTACTTCACCAGACGGGGTGCCATCGCCGTGCTCGAGGGCGAGATGTGAGCCATATATCGCATACGATGAATTTTAGTATTTACACGATTAAGGTAGAATAGGCATTATAAGTATTTCACTTAATACCTATTTTACCTTTGGGTACTTCATGCAATAGTCTCACAATGCTTTTTGTATTGTTATTTGATTAGTATACTTTTGTCCAAGCAAGTGCGTCGACCATTGTTACCCTGTACGGTAACACACTATGCGTCTCCGAATTTCTCTGCTGGTTAGAGTGGGGCGCAGTTGTATGGAAAAACGCAAACTTCATCCGATCAAGTGAGATCAAGGTTTTTCTTAATCATTTTGGGACCCCAATCAACTGTGCAAAACACGGGCTCGATTGGTTGCAACCTCGCATGCCGCATCGCGTTTTAAATTTACATGGAGATTAGTATGGGAAAACGTACTTTTTTACATTTTTGCACTTAGCGGCTTCAATTTATCATCAATCACGTGACTCAATATGTTAGCATATAGTTTGGAAGATGCCGAAAGACTTTGCCAAAGAAGGTACGTAGCTGGAAGGTCTACAAAAAATGTTATTACGTTTTGAAAATTGATTGCTCAAACCATATGCAAGAAATCAATGTTTCTGCCAGCACTACCGGACAACCTATGGTTATCGAAAGGCAAAACCCATCTTCCTTCTTATCGGATTTTTTTCTTTGTGAAATAATTCCGGATAGCTCCCATTAGCTCTAAAGCCCAATTATTTTATTTATTTTGAAATAACACTCAGTTAAATTATTCGTCTACGTAGTACGGCAGTGCTGGCAGAATAAACGATTTTTTGCATATGGTTTGAACACTCAATGTTCGAAACGTTATAACTTTTTTCGTGGACGTTCCAGCAACGTGCCTTCTTCAGCAATGTTTTCCGGCATCCTTTGGGTTATCCTTTAACGCAATGTGCTACTTGGTTTACGATAAACTGAAACCTCTAGTAATCGAAATGCAAAAATATACGTTCCCCCATACTAATTTCCATACAAACTTCAAACGCGATGCGGAAAGCGAGGGAGCAAGCAATCGGTCCCAAATTCTGCACAGTTGTTCAGGACCCAGAATGGCTTCGAAAAACCATTGATTTGAAAAAATGACCATGACGCCCCACTCTACTGCTGGTATCATTTTCGGCGGTCACCAGTGAGCCCAAGTATACAAATTCTTCTACCACCTCGATTTCGTCACCGCCGATGCCAATTCGCGGTGGGTGGCTCACATTGTCTTCTCTTGAACCTGTACTTCGTCTTCGACGTGTTGATGACTAGTCCAATCCGCTTAGCTTCCCTCTTCAGTCTGATGTAGGCTTCCTCCATCTTCTCAAAGTTACGTGCCATAATATCTATGTCGTCGGCGAAGCCAAATAGCTGGACGGACTTATTGAAAATTGTACCACTCGTGTTAATCCCTGCTCTTCGTACTACCCCTTCCAAAGCGATGTTGAATAACATACACCAAAGACAATCACCTTGCCGTAACCCTCTGCGGGTTTCGAAGGGACTCGAGAATGCCCCTGAAGCTCGAACTACGCACATCACCCGATCCATCGTCGCTTTGATCAACCGTGTCAGTTTATCCGGAAATCCGTGTTCGTGCATTAGCTGCCATAGCTGTTCTTGATCGAATGTATCATATGCGGCTTTGAAGTCGATGAATAGATGATGTGTGGGCACGTTGTATTCGCGCCATTTCTGCAGTACTTGGCGAATGGCAAACACCTGGTCCGTGGTGGAGCGTTCGCCCACAAAACCCGCCTGGTACTGCACCACAAACTCCCTTGCAATTGGTGCTAGTCGACGGCATAAAATTTGGGAGAGTACCTTGTTCAGCAATGTGATTGCGCGGTAGTTGCTACAATCCAGCTTATCGCCCTTTTTGTAGATAGGAGGATACACGACACCTTCCATCCACTCCTGCGGCAAAACTTCCTCCACCCAAATCTTGGTAACGACCCAGTGCAGCGCTCTAGCCAGCCTCACCACCGTGTTTAAATAGCTCTCCTGGTAGTTGGTCAACCCCAGCCCAGGGGCTTTGTTGTTCTTCAGCCGGCCAATCTCTTCCTGGAGATCCGGAGCCGGTAGAATTATGTCCTGCGCGCGTTGCCCCAGGTCCATCACCATACCGCCATCTTCGTCTGCCACATCGCCATTCAGGTGTTCTTCGTAGTGCTGTCGCCATCTTTGGATCACCTCACGCTCGTTCGTCAGAAGGTTCCCGTTTATGTCCTTACACATATCAGGCTGTGGCACGTGGCCCTTACGTGAACGGTTTAACTTCTCATAGAACTTTCGTGTGTTATTAGCGCGGTACAGTTGCTCCGTCTCTTCACGGTCTCGATCTTCCTGCTGACGCTTTTTCCTCCGCAAAATCGAGTTTTGTCTGTTCCGCGCCTGTTTATATCGTGCCTCGTTCGCCCTCGTGCGGTGTTGCAGCAATCTCGCCCATGCTGCATTCTTCTCTTCTACTAACTGCTCACATTCGCCCGATGCGAGACGATGCCCCTAGCACCTCTTCCGTTGGGAGTGCCACTTCCAGCTGCTGCGCGTATTCTTAGGCTAGTCTACCGTCTTGTAGCCGCCCAATGTTAAGCCGCGGCGTCCGACTTCGACGCGTGTTGTACACCGTCGAGAGTTTTGAGCGCAGGCATACTGCAACGAGGTAGTGGTCGGATTCAATATTCACACTGCGGTAAGTGCGGACGTTCGTGATGTCGGAGAAGAATTTACCGTCGATTAGAACGTGGTCGATTTGGTTTTCCGTTTCTTGGTTAGGTGATCTCCATGTGGCCTTGTGGGGAAAGAAGGTGCTTCGGACTACCATTCCGCAGGAGGCTGCGAAGTTTATGCATCGTTGTCCGTTGTCATTCGATACGGTGTGCAGACTATCCGGTCCGATGACCGGTCTATACATTTCCTCCCTTCCTACCTGTGTCTTCATGTCACTGATGACGATTTTGACGTCCCGCAGTGGGCATCCATCGTATGTCTGCTCCAGCTGTGCGTAGAACGCTTCTTTCTAGTCGTCGGGTCTCCCTTCGTGTGGGCAGTGCACGTTGATGATGCTATAGTTGAAGAAACGGCCTTTAGACCTCAGCTTGCACATCCTTGCGTTGATTCGCTGCCACCCAATCACGCGTTGGCGCATCTTACCCAGCACGGTTCCCAGCTCGTTGGTGGTGCCACAGCTTTGGTAGAAGGTAGCCGCCCGATGCCCGCTTTTCCACACTTTCTGTCCTGTCCAGCAAATCTCCTGCAGCGCCACGACGTCGAAGTTGCGGGGATGTAATTCATCGTCCTGTCGCAACCTGCGAAACCTAGCGACTTGCAGTTCCATGTTCCAAGCTTCCAATCGTGATCCTTTTTTTTTACTGATTGACTTATTCAAATTCTTCAGATGCCTAAGATTTCTGCGTTATCACACCCTCAACTCAACTTTTGTTGATCCTATAGAAAACAAAGATTCTCAAAATTATTCAAACTTCATACTTGAAGTTCAGTAGGCTCCCTAGGCTGCCCAGTTCCCCTTTTTCTTCTGATTATTTGGATCTGTTATGGATTTTTAGACAGTATGCGATTGGTCGTATTTCGATTAGAACGCGGAACATTTTCGAGATCCTGGTAATTGTGTACTGTTTTGGGCGGTCATAGAGAAAATTAATTAGTACGCGATCGATCGCATTTCATTGTGCTTTGGCAGCACACAGAATGATTTCGTCATCTTCCCAAATATTTCGTTCTGCTTTGTGCGGTCCATAAATTAATTAATCGTAGTATTGTTGACACGCTATTTAGATATGAAGAAACGTGAGTAAAATTTTTTTTACGGACAGATAACAGTCCTTAAATTATTGTTGTTATTGATACACATTCGACTTCTTGGAGTGCTGTAAAAATTCGACTTTTAAAATATTCGGGGGAAATTGATCCCTTTCCAAGAACTTGCTTTGTTAAAATTAGAAAGGTGCCCTATGATTTTTTTAAATACCTTTACTACAAAATACGCGGAATTTTCGAATTGCTGTGCGTATACAGGGATGATTTTTGTTATATAATTTGACAGCACATGCAATTTTAAAATTTGGGGACTTGATCCCCTTTTTATCACTTGTCATAAGACGAGTTTGAACAATCCCATTGAATTCCACCACTTAATTGTATCTTGACAGATACGTATTTCGACCTCAACAGTAAGGCCGTCTTCAGTGCCTCGTACTTGACTCGACTTATTAATCCGCTTTTTATGATATCTACGCAATAAATATTTTTTTCTGACAACCATTCATCAAATCTGCCAAATCTACAAAAATTTAGAAGCCTGAGAATTGATTTTTTTTTGGCAAATTTTTGTATGAGTGACTAAGGGGGGATCAAGTGTCCGTATATTGAGGCAATAACCTTAAATCCAAATATCCTAAAACTTTGATGGAATGTTGACATTTTCATCAGTACAGATCATTAAGCATAGGGGAGACTGGGTAGACTTGATCCCCTTTTCTGATTTCCGATGTATCTCAACCAAAAATAAATAAACATACGCGATTTCCACACAGATTCTCTAAGAAATATAGTATTTAACTTTACCGATGTATGACAGTCCTTAAGTTATTGTTGTTATTGATACACAATCGATTTTTTAGAGTGCTGTCAAAAATCTACTTTTAAAATATTCGGGGGAAATTGATCCCTCTCCAAAAACTTGCTTTGATAAAATTAGAAAGGGGGGCAGATTTTTAAAATATTTTTCCTTCAAAATACGCGCAATTTTCGAATTGCTGTGCGTATACATGAACGATTTTCGTTATTGAATTCGACCGAACATGCAATTTTAAAATTTGGGGAGACTTGATCCCCTTTCTATGATATCTACGCAATAAATGATTTTTCCTGCCAACACTTCATCAAATCTACAAAAAATTAGAAGCCTGAGAACAGATTTATATTTTTTTGAATTTTTCATAAATTTTTGTATGGGTGACTAATGGGGGATCAAATGTCCCCATATTGAGGCAATAACTTCAAATCCAAATATCCTAAAACTTTGATGGAATGTTGACATTTTCATCAGTACAAATCATTAAGCACATTTATGGCTTTGTGCTGTGAAAAAACGAAAGCATTTGGTCATTGTTATGAAAAGTTATTCAAATTTTGCATGACCAATAAAAAAATCTTTTGGAAGGTCAAAACATACAAACCGCCCTGCAGAATAAATAAGGTTGTCAATCCAAAAAATAACTCACCACATAAAGGTCATTTGTCTAGAGGATCTATACTAAAAAATACGCTAGAACAAAACTACTTGAGTCCTCGATAAAACAGAGGGTGATCAAGTCTCCCCGGGGATCAAGTCTACCCACCTTCCCCTATAGCGCTCAATGCATCCTATCAAAAATCGTGTTTCGAGTTTATAGCAGACAGATGAGAAAATTATCCTTTTCTTACTTCCTTACGGTCCCTTCAAATCAACGCGATGCGACTGTTGCTATAGCTAACAGTTTGTCGCTTTGGCAAGGAAGCGTCAATGGAGCCAATAGAGTCGCAACGATAGTGACAGTTCAGGACAACCTTAAAGCTTTTCATTCCCATGAAACCTATAGGTGGAATCCATAAAATACGTCACGTTAAAGTTTAGTGATCCACCTCAATCGTCACTTTTTATAGTAACATGCACAATTATGTATGATGTGTAACATATATTTAAAACGTTACTCCTGCAAATGTCACGTAATTTATGGATGTTTCAAAGCATTAACATACAATATTTCGTAAAAATAGCCTCACGACGATGGTACATATAGGCATACATATAGGCACAGAGAAACAGACGTCTCACTTAGAACAAAATGCAATCAAAATCATCGTCACGAAAACATTATCTCCCAATACTAAAATCACTGTGTGTGGTCAAGCGGCAACCAGATGGCGGTAGTGCGCAAACGTCAAACACAAGCAACATCGATGGAAGCGCCATCGGTGACCGATTGACCACCTACATAAAATTAAATTAACAGTTAAAAAGGTGAACGATGGAACATGTGATGAGTGAGACGTCTGTTTCTCTGTGATATAGGCATCATTTCAAGAAAAATCTGCGTCATGCTGGTCCGTTGTGCACTATATCAAATATAAATATGCCCGTTTCAAATCACTCAGAGACTTAGTGAAATTGTATTGCCGTCTCTTTTTTCTCACGGAAATCTTACTCATTTTTCGTAAAAAGTGGAACTACTCAAATTTTGAGTAGTTCCACTTTTTACGAAAATTGAGTAAGATTTCCGTGAGAAAAAAAAGTCAGTCTCTGAGTGATTTGAAACGGGTGTGTAGAATACATAACCTATCGAAATTTTGGCTTCCGAGCGGTTTTATAAATTCCACCACTCCTAAATAAATAGAAAAAGCAAAAAAAAAAATTTTTTGTTCGGTATTTTTTTGCTTCGATAGTACGTACACTAAAATTACGCAGGTGTACGTACTATTGAAGTATGCCTGTACCACTATAGGTGTACTAGTGTCACTACATTTTATTTGTTTTTTACGAGATCACTTTTTAAATAGACGAATACTTTTTGAGCGAGCAAAATTACCCCAATTTAGATAGTTTCTACTGGACAACATTAGTACTTGTTTTGTTTTTGAATTATAATCAAGAAATGATAAGTCTTCTACCAAACTTTAGAGGAAGTTAAATGATTTCTCTTCTATCAAGCATTAGTTTTCCATCGTGATCGTAGTAATAAAATATGCAGTTAGACGAATACTTTTTGGACCCACTGTATGATACTTTGTAAAATTTGAAGAAGTTTACGTAGACTTTTAGGGAAGGGAGGGAGGTGTATTAATGGTAGGGACGTTCCGATATTTCCGATATATCGTAATATCGATATATTGGTTTCGATATCCGATATTTTTGTATCGATATTATGCTTTCAATATATCGGTCATATCGATATTTTCGCTTTCGATATCAATATATCGAATCAGGAAAATGGCGATTGATGTACATATCAAAAAGTAACAATAACATTTTACATAGTGAAAGAAAATACTTTACATAATAAAAGCAATATGCAACCCCAACCAGGGAATGGTTCTGAAATGCCGTATTTTTAAAAGAAAAGATCAGAGATGAGCTCTTTACCTAAGTGTGCGCTGTCGTCGCTGAAAGTTTTGGCTACTCGCCGCTGTCAACATTTTTTCATTAACACGCCGTAAAATCTGTATTTTTGTTTTTAATTCCAAAAATCTTTGAAAAATTAACTTCAAATAACTCAAAGAATCGATTGAGCGAACAAAACTTTTTGACGGGATAGGTCAATCATGTGTGACATGTTCCTTGAAAAATTGAGGAGAATTCGTCCTTTAGGAATTAGGGAGAATTTCCTGTTATAGTCAATTCAGAACAATATCCTGTGGAAAATATACAAAATTTCCTTACGAAATTTGAAGAAAAATATGCTTTAGAAGTTCAGAATATTTATGTGGACTTTCCCGTGGAAATTTAGAGTTTTCTTTAAAATAAAAAGAAGCAAATGTTTTTTTTTTTTTCTTAAATCAGAATAACTAACTTTTTCCCAAAAGTTTTCCGGGGTAATTCAGTATATTTTTTGGTGAAATCTAATAAAATATCTTCAAATTTTAGTTGACTAACCAGATAATTCATGCGGACGGAAATTTTCGTTAAAGTTGAATAACAGGATTCTTTGGGAACACACTTGACTCGTTTCACAAAATTCGATGAATTGCACCGAAATCTCAACAGCGGTGATTTCTGTATTTTTGCATGGAAATTCTTCATTTGTTATGAACATTATATAAACTGTTTTACGGAGTGTTTCCCACAGAAGTTAAGAAGAAATTTCATCTAAATTTCCTGTGGTATTTTTTTTTCAAATTCTGAGCTTATTTATTCAAAGAAATTCATAGAAACGGAGAAAAGCAAAATGCCGGAAACGCCGCCGCCTACCAGTTAAAACTAAAGCAAACGTAGTATTGTTGGACTTGCACGCGTCACGCAGATTCAATTAACTTTCAGGAAAAACCCAGATTAATCCACCTAGCAGTGATGATGCCTTTCTCGTGCATTATAAAATATATTGAAAAAATCACATTAGAAAGGTCAAAAAAGCTCTTTGGGGGAATAGATCACATTTTTTCGATCATTTTTTATATTTTTGCCTTGCCACCATTCAAAAAAAATTCTTTGAACTTTCTTTGAATCTTTGAATTTTCAAAGGGGACCTTTGGGGAAAAACAATGTTTTTTCAATAATTCCGAAAAGCAATGATCGGGCCCATTTCCAATAGCAAACAATTCCCTGTCGAATGCAACTTGTTGCGAGTAAATCGGATAATTCTAAGTTCTAAAAAGTGTGCCTACAAAATTTGTACACATACACACACATACACAAAAAAACAGACGTCACCTCAGTTTGTCGAGCTGAGTCGATCGGTATATAACACTATGGGTCTCCGGGCCTTCTATCAAGTTTTTTTTAGCAATCATATAGCCTTTCGGTACAACTTTGTTGTACGAGAAAGGAAAAAATGCATATGTTACAAATATGCGATCGTGCGGTACACTGCCAAAAATATCTATATAAGATATATGTGTCGCCGTTATAAATTTTTGCAATTGCTCCACCCTAATATAATCGATATAGAACCACACATAAATTAAATAATTGCTAATTCGAGATCACACATAAAGTTTATTTGGATATATATTTTATTAGTAGTTCGCGTGGAGAATGGTTATGTGTGCGCTGATATACAGCATAAGTTTAATCTATGGATTTTTGCCAATAAATATGTGTGGATTTTTAGTAGTGTAGTACAATGATTAGCGATAGTAAATACAATGATTAGCGCAACGGCGCGTTTTGAAAAATACATATGGATTAAAATTCGATATGTTTCCAACTTTCCTGATTCCCACGTAGTGTTTTTTCACCAATGTAATATTAAAGTTCAATAATACTACATAGTTGTATGTCATACATTGATTTTGCATCCCTTTGTGTAATAATTGTACAAGTACATTTGTGAAAATGAAACCAACAATTCACATCAATATAAATGAATAAAAAAGCCGCATAATATGGAAATAAGGAGGTGTATGAAAACGAACGTTATGTTCAAATCACCCATATGCCCAAACTACACCATCATTCCACCCAAACCAGCCAAACCACCCAAACCAAAAAGCAGTTAGCCTTAATGACACGCCTCTTCTTTCCTTCCAAAGCATGAAACAAAATGGCAGCAAACGTAACGAGCGCACGAGAAAGCATGTACGTAGGTATGCGATTTTTATTTCCAACGACGAAACTTTTACAGCTGTGTTGAGGCGAGCGGATGAAGTCATCGGCTTCGGGTCTCTAGCGCGTGTGTGTTCGTCCATTAGTTTTCGTGTTCCACATTCGAAGCTTTTGAAAACTTTGCTTGAGAGGTTAGCATCATCAATAAAGCACGAAAGAAGCAACACAAACATTCATGCTGTCAGTTATATACACGGTGCGAAATTTATTCACCGCATGCAGAAATGCTACACCCTTAATTTGTTTTACTCAATATTGTGCGGTTACTTGCTAAGTTTTTTTTAAACTTTATTAAGTGTTATTTTAATCTCCAGATTATGTTCAACACCGTACTTGCTAATTGGACACGGTCGGTTAAAGTAGCTGTTCCTTAAATAGTTCGTTAAAGTATTCGCTAGATTATTCGCTGTTGGTTTGAGCGAGACAGAGTATATGTCAAAAAAAATTAACCAGCAATCTGCGGTGTATTGTTCGAAATGAACGTTTATCAGCAATGGACTTTCTGCTGTACTATAGATCTCGCATAATTTATCAAAGGACCTAAGTAACATTTTTTCATGAATTAATTTGAGTACTGCAATCAACAGAACAACATGAAAGCTATTGCAGCTATTGCTATTGATTGCAGTATTCAAATTAATTCATGAAAAAAAATGTTACTTACGTCCTTTTGAAAAGTTAAGCGAGAATTCATGAAAAAAATTTACTTAGGTCCTTTTGAAAAGTTATGCGGGAAATGTAATAAAATGCGTAAAGCCAAAATAGAACTTTTTGGGAACTTGCAAGTGTTCTGATTGTTTAAATTGACTTTTTGTAAATTTATTGGTCAATATTTAAGAAGTGCAGTTAAAAGAAAAGTGCATACTTAGTTTATTCAAATTTGATTCAGACTATCTTTTGAAAAGGGTCAAACTTGTTTTTACTGATTTTTCAAATGGATATGATCGAACGACCCTTCCTACAAAAAAGTGTTGTATGGGTGACTATCGCAAAATCAGTCAAACTTTCTAATAAAACTTTTTGAAAAACTCAAAATTGAACCCTACACTAAAAAAAATCAATTTAAAAAATTAAAAGTCGATTTGCAAAAAAACGCCCTTTTCGGTTTGAACGAAATTTTGTCTCAAGATAGGTGATTATGTTCCCTATTGCAAGCTGGGCACTTTGAAGGGAAAAAAAATTTTTTTTGACTGATTTTGCGATGGTCACCCATACAACAGTTTTTTGTGGGATGGGTCGTTTTTCTATTATATCCATTTGAAAATATTAGCAAAAAAATTTCAGCTCTTTTCAAAGGATAGTCTAGATTAAATTTGGAAAAACATTTTGTTTTCATTTCGGATCATCTGGTGATTTTCCATTTCTCATTTTTCATTTCTTACTTCTTACTTTTCACTCCTCACTTCGCACTTCTCACGTCTCACTTTTCACTTCTCACTGCTCACATCGGCCCATAGGGAAAGAAATGGCAGAAATGACGCTTAACTTTTAAAAGAACATATGTCACCTTTTATTCATGAATTAATTTGTGTACTGCAATCAAAAGCTATCATATTGGTCTGTTGATCGCAATATTAAAATTCATTCATGAAAATATGTTTCTTAGGTCATTTTGAAAAAATAAACGAGAAGCTTATTTTCAGTGTATACATGAAATCTTTAAATAAGTACTTTTTAACTCATTAATGGGTTTCTATGTTTCTTTGTGAAGTTTTTTCTTCCGTGTAAGCTGTGTATTCTATGCTGTCAGTGTGCCGGTTTGAATAAATTGTGTCTTGGGAGAACATAACCTAGAAAATCGATAGCTTATTTGTTACGAAATAATGATGTCTCATAACTCTTTGAATATTTACTATTTTTTGAGAAGTGCCATCATTATGAAACTCAATAGTGAACAAGAAGAAAACATTCCCCATCGAATGCAACTTGTTGTAGCAAAATCGATTCAGGTTTAGTACTAGAAAAATTGGCTAATGTTTCAATGTGCACACACATACGCACACACACACACGGACAGACAGACATTTGCTCAGTTTGTCGAGCTGAATCGAATGGTATATAATACTATGGGTCTACAAGCGCTCTAGAAAAAGTACGTTTTGGGAGTGAAATGAAAGCCTTTCTGGTACAACTTTGTTGTACGAGAAAAAAAAAATGCAATTAATTTTGCAAAGGAATAATTCGCTATTGAATATAAAACAACAAATATCTTCTAAATGTTCTCTTGACTGAAATATCATATGATTTTCCGATATATCGATATTTTCTTTCCAATATATCGGTGATATCGATACTTTGATTCGATTATCGTATCGAATCAAATATCGATATTTTGGAGTATCGGAACGTCCCTAATTAGTGGTTCGGAAAAATCTACGTAAGTCTGCAAGGGCGGAGGGGGGTTTGAAAATGTGAAAATTTGGTCTACGATCTGTTGATCTCGATGCAAGTAATGAATTAAACTCTTTAATCGTATTTAATACATATCCCTGTTTAAGGCTCCACAGACCTGAGTGATTTCATCGCCGCGATTCTATCGTTGGGTCCCTGCAGGCAATGTTCCATTTACGTTTCCACAACAAGGGCGACAGAATCACAGTCGCCAAGCGATAGAATCGCGTCGCGTATTATTAGTTTAGGGGAACCTTATACAAGTTCAACGTTTCCCGATGAAAACAAATTCTATCCCGTCTATTCGCTTGAAAGAGAAAGATGATTGGACGTCAGCAAGCTCAATTGCTAATTGTTTTTTTTTTTAATATTTACAAACACTTACAATCTACCGCACATCATAAAAATTGTATATGTTTCGCGTAAAAAAAACTACGCACCTAATGTTTTTCGCCAAGATCTCAGCATTTTTCGTTTATTTTCCCGATGTGGATACCGCCGAGTCTCAGGGTCTCAGCTAACGTGATTTTGCCGAGATTTCAGTAAAACTGACGTTTCTGTTGCTGAGGCTCGAAAAATATTTTGCTGATTATCATGCAACCAACGATTTTTTTTGTCCAAGTTCAGTTTTAAAATTTACTGAGATACAGCGGTGCCCGATTTTGCCGAGCTGGAAAAACAAAACCTAAGTGTTTATTCTTAGCTGGATTTCTTCACTCTTTCGGCGCGTTTGACTTTAGATGTCCCGGCCCGTTAGATGTGCCGGCCCGAAATACTGATCCGTAATTGAAAATCCTCAATTTTCGGCTCGTAAATTACGGTTAGACGCAAAAGAATAATGACTTCGTTGACTGAGTTGATTGCTGGTCAGAAAATGGATAGGATCAAAACTAGCCTCAATCTTCTCCACGTCTAGGCAAAGACACATTAAATCAATGGGCAAAACACCCGTCCGCTTTTGTCGAAATTCCTTTCTATTTTCTTGAATCTCGTCAAACTCTTTACAGAATGTGCCATCGACGGCTTGAAGTCATCTGTCTTCAATGCCTTATTGTAGTCAAAAATCCCATTCAAGGTTACAATCTCGCACTTGATGTTAATAACCGATCATCGCGTTGCAACAAAGCTTACTAAATAAACACGACCTTGAGACTTTTGAGTTCAGAAAGCGGTTGGGCGACGCACATTGCCCAACTGGTAGGTTAACCGCAACTGAAATATGGTTAACGGGTTAAATGCCCAAATGAAGTTCCATTACTGGCGGCGACGAACTCCTCCCGTAGGACGGACCGGTTTTATTTTGATTTACCTACTTCGCCCCGTCAACATTATGCAACACCGATTCAGCGAACTGGCAGATGATAAAGTACAGTTTCACGGTCTAGCCGGCTGGTCAAGTTTCCATTTATCGGCCAGCAGTAGATGCACTTTTACTTGTTCGATACTATTTTTGTGTAAGCCCAGCACGGCCCCATTCGCGACAATTGGGACAATAACCTTCCAATTGATCTTGGTACCTGCGAGGTGATGCAATTATTTTGTTTTTGTTCTGCAATGCTTCGATAAACCATCAGAAGGTGAGCAAAGTTGTATGTGAAAAGTGACAGTATGCACTGCAGCATGCCTTGGCTAAATAAAACATGTAACCCGCCTTGATCGTCGCCAAAGTGGATCATCGCCGAAGGAACGCGCGCGTACGTACACGGCCACCTCATGGCATTGAACATAGGACGACCTTCGAACTTTCTTTGCGGTTTTATTTTCCTTGCACTTGAGAAGGCAGGCATTGTTTTTGTAAAAGGTTTTCCAGAAGCTAAGCGATTGTCAAGTCACGTTCGTTTCTCACGCGGCCGAATCAGCTTCTTGCAAGTTAACGTAAGGGTTAATTGAGGGCTAGGTTTTTCCTTCGCTGGCAATCAATGTGAATTATGCGTGCCTCTTTCTGCGGCTTATAATGCGATAATTAGTTGAGGTTGGTCGGATAATTAATATGACACATGGAAATTGTAAAAGGGGTAAAGTCCGCAAAGTGTATTGTGGGGTGAACTTGAAGGCTTTGATGTTTATACTGCTGCTATATCAGTCCGTTTATTCATCCGCGAGTTCTTCCTGATAATGTCATACAATTCAAATATAATTTTAAAAGTTACCGCTAACAATAGTTAAGGGACTACTGACAATAAGCGGCCTAAAATGGATAAAAAAAAATCTCTTTTCCTATTTTTAAATAGCTCGTTGGACAGTACATAAATGACTAACCAACTATATATCGGAATGTTTCCAATGTCCTTTGTGATACGTAGAATAAAATGCGTTCACAGCATATAGGTTTCTCAACATCCAAGTAATCCCTGGAATAAGACCTCAAAGTCAACACACGTGCTGCCGTAATCTGAAAAAGTGTCGTATACGCCATTTTCCAAAAATGTTTTCGTGTTAACGTGTTTCGTGTTAAAAAATATTTCGTGTTAACGAGTTCTACTCATCGCGCTCTTTAACAGAAAAATGGAAAACATGCATGTTGTAAAATGGCTGTTACGTCACTTTTCCAGATTACGGCAGCGTAGTTGAAGATCAATCGTGATATCGATATGTAGGTTGAAAGACGGCTTTGGCAGGTTTTGTTCTATTATTGGCAGGGGGTTTTTGTCGACGAATTTTCTGAAATTTAGCCACAATATTCTTTGATATGCAAAGAATGTTTAGGCCAAATCTGAGCCTAGTCAGTCATTCCCCCTACATGCCCGCCAAAGCCGTCATTCCCCCTACATGCCCTTCTTGATCAATTGAATAGGATGTGTTCACATGATAAGCTCTTGGATGTTCCTTCCATTACCATATATAATGATGAGGCCATGCCCTACCTGGAAGCAAGGAATTTTAAAAATCGTCGAAATCTACATCCCACGAGAGGTTTTGGGTTTGCCAAATATGTAACAGTGTAACATTAGGGAACGTTTGATAAAACGAAAAAACGCAGATAGAACAAAGATTCTTATCACCATTCTTTGAGTAATGGGAATAATTTGTAGTTGGAGTAAATACCTAATTGAGATTGTTTTTTTTAATATCATTCTAAATGGTTTGTCAACTTTTTAGTTCGATTTTAACAGGTTTATTCGGGTTTAACAGTTGATCGTGCCAATTATTTTAGCATAATAATACATTATAGGTCATGATCACTGGGTCCAGACAGACGTGTGTTCCTGGAGAGAATGTTTGAATGCTAATGTTTGCAGTATAAAAATAGCCTCTTTCTGTTCAGCAATGATTCGGTGATGTTAGTATGGAGCAAATATAATTAACCATAAATGGTGAAGGATCGATTGGTCGAAAGATATTCTGTCAAAAGCCATTTGGCCGAATAACACGTCAGGCCGAAAGTCATCTATCTGAATTCCATTTGGCAGAATTTGACGTTTGATTTACACGGAAAAAGTCATTAGACTAAAATCGACATCCACATAAAAAAACGATACCTGATTATTTCGTTTAATGACACCTGATTATTTAATAAATTCGGGGCAACAGGGACTATGTGCAAGGACTTGACGACTCCTCCCAGGCCATCTGCGAGTTGTGGCGCCTGCCTAGGATGTGGTGGGGTTTGACAGTGGGCCCTGTTAAACCTCTATAAAAAGCTGCATGTATCCGCAAGTAGGCCCCACCAAAGCGACCGTGTGCCGCTCAAAGCGCACAAGCCCAAGTCCTGGTGTTAGGTGGGACGCTAAACAGCCCTGACACGACGGCCCTCCGACGAGACAGGAGGTTTGCGCAGACCCAATAAAAACGCCTTTAAAAACAACCATTACGAACGACATAGAAAATAATACGACTCGATACAATCGGCAACGACCTAGGCTACGAATAAAGGATCACGATTGGAAGCTTGGAACATGGAACTGCAAGTCGCTGAATTACATCCCCGCAACTTCGACGTCGTAGCGCTGCAGGGGCATCGAGCGGCTACCATCTACCAAAGCTGTGGCCCCACCAACGAGCTGGGAACCAGCTTCATAGTGCTGGGAAAGATGCCAATCAACTTAAAGATGTGCAAGCTGAGGATAAAAGTCCGTTTCTTCAACTATATTCAAAGTCCGTTTCTTCAACGAATGTGAGCAGTTAGTTGAGGAGAAGAATGCCGCATGGGCGAGATTGCTGCAACACCGCACGAGGGCGAACGAGGCAGGATACAAACGGGCGCGGAACAGACAAAACTCGATTTTCCGGAGGAAAACGCGCCAGCAGGAAGATCGACACCGTGAAGAGATGGATGAACGGTACCGCGCTAATAACGCACGAAAGTTCTATGAGAAGTTGAACCGTTCACGTAAGGGCCACCTGCTACAGCCCGATATGTGTAAGGACATATACGGGAACCTTCTTACAAACGAGCGTGAGGTGATCCAAAGGTGGCGGTAGCACTACGAAGAACACCTGAATGGCGATATGGCAGACAACGGTGCGGTATAGTAATGAACCTAGGAGCACGCGCGCAGGACATGCGACTTCCGGCTCCGAATCTCCGGGAAATCCAGGAAGAGATCGGCCGGCTGGAAAACAACAAAGCCCCTGGAGTTGACCAACTACCAAGAGAGCTGTTTACCAAGGTTTGGTGATTACCAAGGTTTGGGAGGATGAGGTTCTGCCGCAGGAGTGGATGGAAGGTGTCGTGTGTCCCATCTACAAAAAGGGCGATAAGCTGGATTGTAGCAACTACCGCGCAATCATATTGCTGAACGCCGCCTACAAGGTACTCTCCCAAATTTTATGCCGCCGACTAACACCAATTGCAAGAGAGTTCGTGGGGCAGTACCAGGCGGGATTTATGGGTGAACGCTCTACCACAGACCAGGTGTTCGCCATACGTCAGGTATTGCAGAAATGCCGCGAATACAACGTGCCCACACATCATCTATTTATCGACTTCAAAGCCGCATATGATACAATCGATCGAGACCAGCTATGGCAGCTAATGCACGAACACGGATTTCCGGATTAACTGACAGGGTTGGAAAAATATATTAAGCTCGTTTAGTGGAATGTATTAAACCGTCTAAGTACTGTCCATTTAATTCCACCAGTTAATTTTCGTTATCTTTGCAGATACGTATTTCGACCACAACTGTGTGGTCGTCTTCAGTGTCTTGTACTTGACTCGACTTGGTCAATCACAGGGATTGACACGAGTGGTAGATTTTCACAAAGTCCGTCCAGTTATTTGGTTTCGCCGACGACATTGATATCATGGCACGTAACTTTGAGAGGATGGAGGAAGCCTACATCAAACTGAAAAGCGAAGCTAAACGGATTGGACTAGTCATCAAAACGTCGAAGACGAAGTACATAATAGGAAAAAACTCAAGCGAGGTTAATGTAAGCCACCTACCACGAGTTTCTATCGGTGGTGACGAAATCTGGTGACTGGTGACCGCCGATAACGATACCAGCAGAGAAATTCGGAGACGCATAGTGGCTGGAAATCGTACGTACTTTGGACTCCGCAAGACGCTCCGATCGAATAGAGTTCGCCGCCGTACCAAACTGACTATCTACAAAACGCTTATAAGACCGGTAGTTCTCTACGCACACGAGACCTGGACGATGCTCGTGGAGGACCAACGCGCACTGGGAGTTTTTGAAAGGAAAGTGTTGCGTACCATCTATGGTGGGGTGCAGATGGCGGACGGTACGTGGAGGAGGCGAATGAACCACGAGTTGCATCAGCTGTTGGGAGAACCATCCATCGTTCACACCGCGAAAATCGAAAGACTGCGGTGGGCCGGGCACGTAGCCAGAATGTCGGACAGTAATCCTGTGAAAATGATTCTCGACAACGATCCGACGGGAACAAGAAGGCGAGGTTCACAGCGGGCAAGGTGGATCGATCATGTGGAGGACGATTTGCGGACCCTCCGCAGACTGCGTAGTCGGCGAAGTGCAGCCATGGACCGAGCTGAATGGAGAAGACTTTTATGTGCAACACAGGCCACTCCGGCCTTAGCCTGGTAATAAAAAAAAAATATTTCATAAATCGCTAACATAAATCCATAGAAACATAAATCCATGGAAACCCCCATAAAGAGTAATTTTAAGATCTAATTAGCAATTAACAGGAAATGTGTTCCGTTAGATATAATCCAGGAAAAAAACAATAAAGTTCCGCTATTATCCCATGAATGTATGACATGAATCATATTTTCATCTATGTTTTGATCTATAAAAATCCAAATATGCACAATTTTTATCGTGATGATGATCCATAATTTTAGTAATATGGTCCATAAATTTGGTCGGTTTTTGGTAATTTGGTAATTTTGTTCATATGGTCCATTATTGTTTCGCTGAAATGATTCCCGATTTAGAAGCTTCGGATGCAAAAAACGACGTCATCGTATTAACTGATACTTGGTTTGATGATTGCATCCTATCTACACAACTTTTTGGTGACTGTTTCACGGTGTACAGAACTGATCGGCTTAACAGTAGGTAAACTTGATGAGGAGGTGTATTAATTTCTGTTTCGTCTGTTCTGCGTTCCTGTGTTGATCCTACTCCAGTTAGTGGATGTCTTGAACAACTGTGGATGAAAATCAGACTAAGTGACTTTGGTGTGAGTGTTGGAGTACTATAGACGATCTGCACCTTAGCCAAACGCATATTGACTACATCGAATCTATCACATCTGGCCTAAAACAAAACGACTTTACTCTTCTTCTGGGTGACTACAACTACCCTGAAATGCAGTGGACTCACTCCGAGGACGGCGGCTTCATGATTGATGCTAGGTACTCTAGACTCACACGATCCGGGAATGCACTATACGACGGTTTGTGTTTCTTGGATTCGGTCGAGTTTCCTGGATCGAGGTCGACATAGAGATAATTCTACCGCTACAGGTTTAAAAATCTTTCGATAGAACTCAGTTTGATTATCGTCGAACCGATTATGATCTCTTGACATGTGCATTTTTATCTATCGTTTGGCGCTTCCTGGATTGTTAACTAGATGATATGATCACCATATTCATTCATGAAATCCGGCAAGTTGTGGAGCTTTATGTACCACCAGGGATTGAATCCTTAAGAGAAAGAGCAAGTCTCTCTCTTATCATCTCTGTACATATACGATATGTAGCATACCGCGAGAAACTTTTTTCGCAAGCTGTCATGATAGACTGATTCGGGATGTTATACCCCATGATAAATTCCTATTTCTTTTAGAAAGCTCCAAATGTGGGAAGCACTGGCTCTAATGATGCATTTCAAGTTGTTCTACACAGCTGTGCAGTAACCAACACGAAAGGAGCGAAAACAAAGCGAAAATCACATTTTTTCTGTGGGGGCTGCCTATCCGATTCTGTTTTTTCGCACTTGTATACAAGTTTGATAAATTTGTTATCATGGCTTGTTATGATTCGGATCAGTTTTTGCTCTCTTTTATCGTTGTTGGTTATCTATTGAGAGCGATTTCTGCAAACCCTGTGTACCACTCAAACGTCCTGCGCTGAAACCTCCTCGGACAAATAGGAATCTCCGTAAACAAAAAAATTGTAATCAGTCCGCTCTTCGGAAATTTGCTAGCAACAGATGTACACACTTTAGTTAGTTTAGTTAAAATTCATTTATTTTCTATTATATTGTCGTACACATTATTTTTATAGCATTTCAAGTGGTTGGCCTCTTGGCCCTTCATCTTTAGTATAGTTTCTAATTTTAATTGTTTTAATTTAAATTTATAAAAGTTTATCTATGTTGATAATTTGATAACCTAACTACTAGTTACACAAACATTTACAATAATAATTTGATAACCTAGATTGGAACAAGCGCCCTAATTGCAGCTTGGTCCGAAGATAAGCAACGAAACCTAAACCAATCTTTACGCTCTCCAAAGCGTTCTTGTAGTGTTTTAATACCGGCCAGACGGTGGACCTCAGAAGTTCGTGTCCTGGTATGGGTGTTGAGAATCATCCTCAGGAATTTGTTCTGCACTCTTTGGAGTTTGAGGTGATGGGTTTTAGCGCAGCTCTCCCAGACCGGCATGCCGTATTCGATCAAGGATGATTTGCTTGTAGACAGCAAGTTTATTTTTCAGGGACAAAGACGAACGGCGGTTCATCAAAGGATACAGCAGCTTCAACAAAACGTTACCCTTTGTCACCGTCTTGTTAACCTGTTGCCGAAAAATAAGCTTGCTGTCGAGCCAAGGTAGTCAGCCTCGTTGGTCCATTCCACTGTCGTGCCAATAAAGATGATTTTGCAGTCCTTAGACGGAACAAGCCTGGGGATTTCGAGTGGGGGAAGATGATGGTCCGCGTTGATACAGATCTTCCAGCTGGTGGAATAATCTGTCAGGACATCCAGGCCTAGTTGGAGTTTTGCCACGAGCGCTCGTATGAATCGTCTCCTGTAGACGATAGAGGTGTCATCTGCGAACAGTGAAAAAGTGCCGCCTTATTGAGGTTCTGGCATGTCGGAGGTGAAGAGGATAAACAGCAGAGGTCCGAGGATACTACCTTGCGGGACACCTGCGATAATGTCATGCGTATTGGAACTCGCTTCGCTAATTAAGACCTGCAATGTCCTAGCCGAGAGATATTTGCGGATGACAGGTAGCTGGGTAGATTGTAGCGATGTAGTTTGTACACCAGACCATCATTCCACACATTGTCGAATGCCTTCTCGACATCGAGTAAGGCCATGGTGGATGTGTGAGAGACGACCTATTTCGGCTGCCTTCTCTGCAGGAGTTATCAAGCGATCCTTAGAGTCATTGTTGTCTAATAGGATCAAAAGTAGGATGAGCCGAGGCTTGAATTTTAGAATTTTAGGTAATTTCCAGAACGGCTTAGCACAGTCTGGGAGAGCGCGGATCTTATTGGAAAAATCGGGCCTGCAAGTGACATTTCGCAGACGGATTAAATTTTTGATGACTGTATCAATGGTTAGGGTGTTGCTTACCTGCCGGGCCTTTGGTACATTCTGTTCGCGGGCTAGGGAGAGTGCCTCCTGGATGGCGTGCAGCTGCTCGTCGACGTCTTCGGATGACACCGGATGCCGTTGGTAATCGATGTTCTCGTCCACGCACCGTTGAAACCGATCCCAGTCGACTTGGTGGTAGTTTCGCTGGGTTAGCTCGTGCCGATTTATCGAAGTTCCAACTTCCGCCACCACCGGATAGTGGTCCGAGCTTAGTTTCTGGAAGACGACTGGCTGGGAGACGTGACCGTTCATGTTCGTGATAAAGATGTCGAGTGTTGCATGGGCCCCGGACCGTGTCAACCAGGTAGAGCTGTCAGAGCTCAGGATGGTGTACATACTGTGAAATTTAGATAATTATAACACTGAATCTGAACTCATTACAACAGATCCAAACATATAAAACTGACTTACACTTCGAGAACACACAATTTCAAAAACATTGACACTAACAGATAACGCGAATTTTCTTTCGGATACCGCCTCATTGCAAACCCCCTTTTTTCCGTAATGGTAGCCTTGATGCCCTATCTGAATAATCTACTCATCTCTTAAATTTTGGTTGTTTCGTTTTCCTCTCTTAATCTCTTCTATACTCTTGATATGGTGCAATACAGAGGCGTATGTTGTGTTCAATCCATCTACGTCTGTCCGCTTATTAACGGTGTGGTTTGTGTTTGTTACATGGCACATTTCCAGAAATGGAAGTGTGGATGATTTGTAGCTGTGGTCTATAATTTGTGTAAGTTCGAAGTTGAATCTGTGGTCTTGGTCAATACAGTGTTCAATAAGAGCAGTCGTCGATTCGACTAGAGACGTTTTAGCTGCTTCAGTATTTGTATGGACATCGTTTAACAATTTTTCCAGCTTGTTTACGTTTGTTCTGTGACCAGCAAGTCGCTTTTTAGATAATTCGTAGTCATTCCTACATAACAGCACGGACAATCATTGCATGGAATTCTGTAAATAATATTGCTAATATCATCTTTCCCTAGAGGCTGTTTTACTTTGGTATGTAGATCGTTAACTGTGTGATATTGTTTTGTGGTAATGGAGATGTTGGGATAATCTTTAATTAATAATTTCGCGATCCGTCCATCTAGCACACTCCATCTCCTCAGTCTTCCCCACACTCCATCTCTCGCAAATCCCTTTCTACCACCTGCTAGCCGAAACAGAACAAATCTTGCTAACAAACAACGACAAAAAGGTGCAAGATAAAAACCGCTGCCAGATCGTGAATGTAATGCAAAACTTCATTCATGGTTTCCGCTCGATGGTAGAAACGCATGACAGTGTGACATGTCAAGTACAAGACACTGAAGACGGCCTTACTGTTGAGGTCGAAATACGTATCTGTCAGGATACAATTAAGTGGTGGAATTCAATGGGATTGTTTAAACTCGTCTTATGACAGGTGAATGCAATATAATTTATTTTTTTTTAATTTATTTTGTTTTTTTTTATTTCTTGTGGCAGGTTTTGTTTAGGCCTCCCAGTCGGACCAATAAAACGATTATCTGATGTTTCTTATTTTCTGCTTGCATGTTGAATCCTGATCGGAATATCACGGACCTCTTGGGATAATGTCGACAGATCACTCCTCATGTCTACTATATAAAATCTTCGAACGCTATCGTCGGAATGATTTCAAATTTCAATATTATGCGCTATTATACTACTCTTGCAAATCCTTCGCGCAGATGGCAAGCACCGGGAATGCATTACGGTTAGCATGCTGCCGTATATTTCCACTTGCTCTTTCCTATTTTGTCGCTTTGCTTACATTGGTGAATGATGTGCGTGGTATAAAGTTCCATAGTTCAACACCTGGTTCTGTTAAAGAAAAAGGAAATATTTGTTACTATTGAAGTAGAGATAATGATTATATACTCAATTCAACGGTAATCCGGAATCCACGACTAGCGAAGTTATTTTTCTCACAACTCGTAAGATAACTTGAACGTCCTGCGGTACATTACATAGCGCTGAACTAAAAGGAGACTAAGCACACTGTTCCTGAAGTAATTCGTACAAATTGCGGGTGAAAACCAACTTCCCTAGTCGGTTTTTGACTGAATTGAGAATAATCAAATCTTTTCTTACTATGAATATCGGTTGTTATTCCATTAGCTTACTGTTGTCCCGGAAGCCCGACTCGATAACTGGCAAGGGGAGCAGGATGAGCTGCTAAGTTTCGGTCAATTCCAATAAAGATGTTCTGCTTCTGCTGAGTGTCTCTGCAGACTGAGATATGTTCCATTCTCTATAAATGGGTAAAATAATAAATGTTAGGATACAAAACATGAAGTTGTATTTACTTACCATTACGAATTCTGAAACCTGCTGCTTATATTCACATATCAATGAGATGCATGCTAAGGCAGGCTGTAGTTTTCAGTCAGCTTAAATCGGAAACGAAACAAGACAAAAAGTTAACTAAAACGGACCCAGTTGCTTCGGTGGAAAAAATCAAGGAGCCCTCGGAAGGTTCTTAAAAGGCTTTTCCCTAAGGAGGAATGATTCGAAATCTTCCGGTGCTATATAACATTACAAAATACTTACCTTCAATACACGGCACAGCGGCCATTGATCCACCCTAAATCCCCTAGCAGAATCCGTTAACGAAACGGAAAGCAGCAAAAAGGAAGCGTCCTGCATGTTTGTTTTCTTTTGATTTTTACCAACTGCAAAACAAAACATTACACGCTGAAATGGAACTAGTTTCCTTAGAGTAAAAATTTTAATTGAAATTTTTTATTTTTTTTTGTTTCTATTGTCATAATAATACGAACATTTTATGATCTGTGATATTAAATATTATATGAAAAAATTAAATTAATAACTTTTTACTCAACAATGAAAGTTATTGTTATTTTATGGTTTTCAATTGTTGCTTCAATATAATAAAAATCTTAAAATTCATGTTACTATTGCTTTTTGCACTGAAACTTTTCGTTTCGTCACTGAAATCATTGACACTTGTCTTCAGCGACTGCTTCCGCGATAGAGCATTTGCACATTTTATTCACTCATTCATCTATATTACTGTCAAAATGTGCATTTGACAATTAAATTTTCAGCTAAAAGCTCTATTTTTTAACACCGGTGCACTCACACAACCAATCGACATCAGTTGTCAAAAAATCAGGAGTACCAACTTGACGACTATCTCCTTGTCGCCGAGTCTGGCGCTGAGTGCTTGGCGCGGAAACCCAAAGGTGGGAATAAAATTTTGGGGCTTATGCGCAATATTAACTTCAAAGATGATTTTCTAATCAAAGAAATAGAATAATTTTGAAAATTGATCAGATTTTTGTTAATGCTTGCGAACAATAAAAATATTAAAGAATGTATTGGTAACATTCAGTTTTATTGTAGCTTTAATGTGAGTAGAATATATGTGTTTTTCAACCGTCAACAATCTACAATAAATGTACAGAAGATTGTATTGTTTGCCATACAATCTATAGTATTCTAATAGCTTAAGCAATACAAGGTACTGTAAATTTTTATCCGGGGTGCCATGTAACAAACACAAACCACACCGTTAATAAGCGGACAGACGTAGATGGATTGAACACAACATACGCCTCTGTATTGCACCATATCAAGAGTATAGAAGAGATTAAGAGAGGAAAACGAAACAACCAAAATTTAAGAGATGAGTAGATTATTCAGATAGGGCATCAAGGCTACCATTACGGAAAAAAGGGGGTTTGCAATGAGGCGGTATCCGAAAGAAAATTCGCGTTATCTGTTAGTGTCAATGTTTTTGAAATTGTGTGTTCTCGAAGTGTAAGTCAGTTTTATATGTTTGGATCTGTTGTAATGAGTTCAGATTCAGTGGTATAATTATCTAAATTTCACAGATGTACCAGAAAAATCCATACCAGACAGTTAACGTTAAACTTACCAATAGACTAGGAACAAGTACCGTATTGTAAGTTAACATTTTGACACATATTTATAACACATAACTAAGTACCCAATCAATTATAGTTTCCCCTGATGAAGACACCATCCCCGTGTCGAAACGTCGGATAAATAAACATCTTGTTTCAATAATTCAAGACTGCGTAGCCGTCCTTAAAATCGAAATTAACAATAAATATTGTTTTATTCATGAATCAATGCAAAAATATTGTTGATTTGAAGCAGAATTCGGTTGATGTAACCACATTTTTTTTCTCCATGAAGAGAAAAAAAAGAGGTAGGAGGAAGAAGCATAAAGGTAGACGAAGGAAGGAAGTAGGAAAATGAAAAACTGGTTCTGGCATGAACGAGCTGGTTTGTTTTCAATTGGTTTGGTTTGGTAACAAATGTAGTGGAGCTGACAGACCAACTGATTTCAACCCCATAACAATTCGGAGAATCTAGAACATCTGTTTTTGAACTCCGGAGCAACTGAGAACATTTCATATGAATTTATTCAAATGGTGAAACATTTACAAGGGCTACAAGGACTTAACGAATTGTACCAAATTAACAAAAATGTAAACATAGGCTGGCTGATAAATTACTCAATTCTCCAATTCAACTTTGCTTGTTCCTCCTTGCATCTTTTTCCATTTCATCTCACGTCTCGTTTCTCACCTATCACATCCCATTCATTAATTCTCTCATTCCTCCTTCGCTTTTCACTTTTCCCTTTTAATTTCTCACACCAAGTATCTCGCTTATTACTTCTCACATTTTACTTCTTGTTTCTCACTTTTCAAATCTTATTTCTCACTTCTTGGCTCTTACTGCTTGCGTATCGCTTCTTACTTTTCAATTCTCATTCTTACTTCTCGCTTCTCCCATCTCAACTCTCACTTCCTATGTCCCGATTCCCAGTTTACATTTCTCGATAGATTATAAAAATATTTAGTGCTTTTTAGTGGAATTCTCGATTTCTAGCTTGTTGTTCTCACTTCTGACTTCCCATCATTCAAAACCTCCTCACTCTTCACTTTTCACGTTTATTTTCTCACTTCTGGCCGGCATGCACATTTTATATTAATATGTGTGTTTTGTGACGAATTTCGCGCCAACCCTTCTATGGGGCTGGCAGCACCATCTCAGAATCGAACGAAACTTGGTGGGCATAAAGATATGGTATTCCTAAGCCACTCTGCATACTTAGTTTTTCAAAAATTGGCAAGAGTAACATTATTTTCATGAGGGCCTAATTTTATTTTATTGATTTTTTAAAAATCGATGTAACTCTAAAATGACAAGACATACAAAAAAGTGTTGTATGGCGGACTGTCGTGAAATTCCCTGAAGATTTTTGGAAAAATATCTAAAAAATAAAAAACCGATTTCTACACTGAAAAAAATTAGTTTGAAAATGAAAATCGATATTACAAAAAAACCTCATCTCAGAAATCGATGAATTTTTTTCTGCAGATAGGTATTTCAATTATCTAACTTCTCTGGGAATAATGTTCCTGTGACATATTTAAGGAAAAAAAGTTTTTCTAACAAAAACTTTTTCCATGTCCATATTGAGTGAAAATTTATCAGCGTGTATAGCGCCAAATATAGGTTCAGCAGCCTATCATCAACCAACGACACATTTTGAACGTATAAAAATTTGTTTAGGAAGCAATTTAGCATAATCTAACATAATTGTGGACCAACATTTGAAAAGGGTTTATATTTTCTTTGACTTTTTGTATCGAAGTAACTTAAAAACAATTGAGTTTACAAAAAAAACAAATAATTGCTTTGAAAACGGGCAATGTTGCCGAAACGAAACTGAAGTGATATTTAATTGTAATAGTGGAAAAGAAGATGTTGTTTTTCAGCAAAGGCTAACCAATGATCGGTGTAATTTAGAAACCGTTATAAAGCCTGTAGATGAATTTGTATCGTATTTTATTGAAAAAATTGATAAACTTATAACTCATGACATTATTTGCAAACAGCAATACACTGCCGCTAATCGCAAGTCGAGCACATCTGTATATGGGGCTCCGTATACAGATGTGCTCGACTTGCGGTTAGCAGCAGTACATTATTTTGAAAAAAAGAGTACTTTAGGTCAAAGTAAAATACTTGTACTGTTGGATTTCTCTGAAAATTATTCATTCATTATCCAAAATGCTGCTCAGAATTGGAATAATTACCAGGCAACAATACATCCATCCAAAGTTTACTTTAAAAGAAACGGTAAATTAGAAAACTTTAGTAAAGTAATGACCCATGAGACAAAAGCTGTTCACTTATTCATTGGCTTCGTGGCCGAGCGGTTAGCGACGTTAATCGTCTAGACACATGTGCCGTGGATTGTGGGTTCGATTCCCGCCCTGGTAAGGAGAAAACTAAAGCGAAAAGCTCTCCACTGGTCCACTGGGTGTTGTGTAAATGTCCTAAATGTTCAGTTAATGTTAAATGATTAGTCTGTGCGACCTCTGGTCGAAGACGGTGATTCTGTCTTTATAATTATAATATTTATTTCAAAATTAATTGACTTTTTGAAACAGTCGATCGATTTTACAAAAATTACTTTTGTGCCTGGTGGAGCTGCAGCACATTATAAAAAAAAAATTTGCAAGTCTGTGTAATTTCAATTCAAAACATGGCTTAGAAGCAAAATGGCACTTTGTTGCAACATTGCACGAAAAAGGCCCTTGCGAAGCTATTGGTGGCACTCTCAAACAAATAACAAAACAAGCAAGTCTTGCCAAAGATGATGGAAATACTATTAAGACTCCTCGGGAGTTGAAACAGACAAAAATATCACTAAATTACATTTCTGTTATATCTCGAATGAGCAATACACAACAATGGCAGGAGAGTTTGATGAACTTTTCAAAAAACAAAAACTATAACTGCCACACAAAAGTTTCATTTTTAATTTTTACATTCATTGATTTATTATCTGGGTGAACGAAACGCTCTTTTATGTTTCAGATTTACCAGTTCAGACAAATTTACAATAGTCCATAAAACATCACAATTTTGTAAATCTGGTCATTTGTGTGTAACATTGATATAAGAAAAACGCCCTTTTCAAATGTTGGTCCACATTAATGTTAGATTATGCTAAATTGCATCCTAAAAATTTTTTTTACGTCCCAAATGCGTCGTCGGTTGATGATAGGCTGCTGAGCCTATAATTGGCGATGTAGGCATAAAACACGCTGATAAATTTTCACTCAATATGGAGATGAAAAAATTTTTTTGTTAGAAAAACTTTTTTTCTTTAAATATGTCACAGGAACATTATTCCCAGAAAAGTTAGATAATTGAAATACCTATCTGCAGAAAAAATTTCATCGATTTCTGAGATGAGGTTTTTTTTGTAATATCGATTTTAATTTTTTAAACTAATTTTTTTCAGTGTAAAAATCGTTTTTTTTTATTTTTTGGATATTTTTCTAAAAAACTTCAGGGATTTTCACGACAGTCCGCTATACAACATTTATTGTAGGTCTATTTTAGAGCAGTACCGATTTTGAAAAATATTGATAAAAATTAGGCCCTCATCAAATGTTGCTCTTGACATTTTTTGAAAAACTAAGTATGCAGAGTGGCTTAGAAATACCATATCTTTATGATCTCCAAGTTTGATTCGATTCTGAGATGGTGCTGCCAACCGCTGATCGAGTTGGCGCGAAATTCGTCTATGGAAAATGTAGTTTCAATAACTTGCACAATCTTTACTTTACTAATTTGTTCATCTATAGACACATGGTTAAATCAAAGTTTTTTAAACAAAGTGGCAAAACCCAATTTAATTTTTATATTTTTTTTTCTAAACATTTTTGGACGTCGTTGAAACTCAATTCGGCCTATCAACATAGAAATTGCAATGGTTCATAGCTGACTGGCGCATTTTAAACTGAGATCCCCAACATAATGCTAATCAGAGGCTAATATTGGCTGATGGAGTTAGAATAAGCAAATATGTAAACGGCCCTTTTGCATCATCTGAAACAGGAAATCACTATATTTGCTGCAGTTAAAAGCGAGAATGTCCTGCAAACGGGCATGAACACTTAAATGAAAGTTTCCACACCATGAGATTTGTACAAGAGCTACTAATCACGTCAATGGCGTGTGGATCAGCCACGCACGCTTCTCGGAACAGTTGACTCACCAATCTGTTTGCGTCCACCACAAATGAACATCACACTGACTGCAATGTAAACAAACAATGTCAAGCAGTTGTAATTATTGGCGAAGCTATCTACGCACATGACACGCGGGTAGTTTTTTCACCATCGCCACATGATTACGGCATTAGCGAATTATGTCAACCAGAGTAGGCACAGAACGGGTACCCGTAGCTACCTCAGATAAATCTGGCCTACTGCTTTTATTCTCCGCGAACAAAAATTCACCTACAGCGCATTTTCGAAGAAGTCATTCATTGTTTTCAATAATGAGGCCTAGGCGACACGCGTAACTCAGATCTGCGCACTTTGGGAATATCAATGCGGTAGGTGCGCCGCTTCAATTTGCACTTGACGATTCTCCGCGTGTCCTAGAAAATTACCAAATCATGCAGCGAAAGCAAAAGTCGGAGGCTTGTTTTGTTCTTACGTGTTGTTTTCTTTCGTGGTCCGATTCGCAACTGTGTTGTTTTTGTTTGTTCAGTTATTTAGTTTTTTTCCATGACCACTGTCTAGGCAATACATATTTTGAATATAATTCAACCCTTTATTAACGGGGATGGGTCATCATTTGCTGGTTTTATTCAATAAAAAGAAGTTAAATCGTAAAAATTTGGTCCTAAACCTTATCTCGTATATGGTGGCAAACGATATAGCATTTTGGTCAACTAAACATGAGCCAGTCTTAAATTATGTCAAAAGTCTATGTCCATAAAATTTAAATTTTGGTGTATGAAACAGTTACGTGATTCAATGTCGAAATGCAATAAATATTGCACATGTTTGGGTGATTGTTAGCAGAATTCACGACTTGCTTTCATGTGTATTGTTTCTGGTGGTAATTTAACAACTTTTCCTAAACGCGCAACCTTATTCGAATGACCAAAGCAACAAGTTTCAGATTGGGGCTTTTATAGTTAACATCACCAACAGCCACTGTGAGTGACTTGGGACAGAATTTAGTAACATTTACATATGTTGATTTTCCAGAACATGAAAATTCAACCAAATTTTGCAACTTATGTTTGAAAAAAGGTTGAAAATTCACTTGAAATAAATGACAAATATGAATTATTATAGCGAATGCAATGATGCTTTTGATAGATTTTGCACAAAGTGTTAAGCACTAATCGTTAATTCAAACAAACTTTATAATTTAAATGTATAGTTTCTAAGATATTTGCAGGATATATACACCAAATATTGTTGGTGTATCTTTCTGTTCATCACCATGATAATGAACTTTGAAACCTATTTTTTTCAATCGAACTTGCAATGTCAATCTGGTGGACTCACTCTAAACTCAACTTTGATCACTGCCCAACTCAACTTTGGACATAAGCACTTATTCGATCAATTGAATTTAATCCATTTCGATTTGTTTGCGTTTGTTCTTCATAGCAGAAGAAAAAAAAGCTTCGTCATGCATTCCACACGGGAGGATCCACCACTGTGCGTATGCAAAAACGTACAACACGTCAATCAGCATTTGGGTGGTTTCCATCCACTCTTTGGATCCATGTTGGCGATTCATATTTTCGGATGTAGATCATCGCATCACTATTATTAGGTTGTGATGAGTGCCCTTTTCTGACGGCAGGCTCTCAATCAGAGAAAATAAACAAGCATAACCGGAATAGGCTGCCCACTTGAGACAGGTGTGGTTAAAGTCCACAACATACTTTCGTTTCTGGCCGATCCAGGGTCCAAGGGTCAGATCGGTACGCACATATTTTTTGACTGAGTTGTTATAATTCACAATGCATCGTAACATCGTAAAATCAGTTACTCGGCATTTCTTCAGATAATGGTTATCGCACCGTGGCATTGTGGAATGGAAGTTAATGAAAAAGCTGACTTGTTAGCATGAAAAGAATCTTCCAAACTATTTATAGGTCCAGAACCATTCTGTGGCATTCCGGAATGCAATCTTAAAATGGAACTAAAGAATTGGGAAAAACTAAAAATAAAAGAAATCTGGAATAATTAAGGACAGCACGACAATCAAGGAGATTCATAACTCCAAATGCAACAATAACTAAAAAGGTTTTGAGCTTATCAAAAAAAGACTTATGTACACTTAGTGGGCTAATAACAGTTCACTGTACCAGTAGATACTATTTAAAACAACTTGGGGAGCTGGAAGATGATATCTGTCGTTTCTGTAACTTTGAGATTGAAACTCCGAAACATTAACTTTGTAATTGTACAGCACTTTTTCATAGGAGTAACTAACGAAAAAATCTAGGGGGGGCTAACCTTTTAAAAATTCATTTTTTAACAGTCAAAACACAGTCGTGTTTTGACTGTTAAAATATGTTTTTTAAAGTTTTTTCGTGTGCCCGACGCTCAACCAAACTGATGTATATTGTTCAAAATTTGGTCTACCAGTTTGCTATTTCAACTCATCTTCCGACGACTTGGATATAACAAACGATATTTATCATTAGCCCTGACCTCATAAGAAGTCATAGGGGTTGTATGAATTCGTTGAAGTTTCATTTACATCTGCTTGAAATATCAAAGTTTTGTCGAACTTTACAAGACAAATAAGAAGAAAGAAATAGATACGATATGACTATACTGTACTTGGTAATAACATTCTCGAATAGATTCTAATCATAATCTTTTCAGGAATGCGACGCATCTTTCAGGATTTTGTTGTTTGTTTGGTCGGGGTTCTGCCAAACCGCACCAAGCGGATTTTTGACTGACTTGTGATATTTTTTGTTTGTAAAAGGAAAACGTAAATAATTTCATATCAATTCATACGTACATTTGTTGTAGGAGACCTCTCTTTTTGACATTCGATGTTTTCAAAAATCAGGCGAGAATTATTTCAAGTTCATAAACTTAATAAAGTGTAATCAACCTGCTGTAGTGTTTCGTAGAGCTACAATGAGAAAAATTCACTCTCTGTAGCAAGAATTCTAGGGGGGGCTAATTGGATTCTAGATGGGGCTAAAGACCCCCCCTCCTAGCCTCCCTTTAGTTACGCCAATGGGAGGAGAAACATTTTTGGGAAGGGTTTTATTGAACCCTCAGATGTTTGGATAACTTCTCCTAACAAGGCAATAAACTTCATTCGTTTAATTATATCTTTCTGGAATAATAATTATAGTCAGTAGGTTCAAATTTTGGTATCCACGTGTGTTAAGCACTCAGATGTATACAAGACTGACTTATGTTCAATTGCGTTGTATAGCATGCAATTGCTGCTGCACTAATACTTAGAGAGTGTAGCGTACCGGGTGTACTTCATACATAGATGCTACGTAGAATAGATCAACATGATATTGTGCGTATATTAAACGAGATACCAGTCACCACCCAAATCACTCTTCAATAGTGTTTTAGACTATCTGACTTGTACTATACATCAGCGGTTCTCAACCTGGGGTACATGTACCCCTGGGGGTACCTTCGCTGGCCCCAGGGGGTACCTCGGACAAAAATCCGTAATGGCGGACGTATTACAATTCCAATCAAACTCATTAATGAAGTTTTGATACTTGTGTATATTTTTATTTCATAACTTTGTCTTAAACTTGTAAATAATATGCATGGCGATCCACTAATCAAAGTCAATTGAATCCTGCCTTCAACAACCAGCACAGTTTATGAATAGCTGCGGAACAAAAGATCAAAACGACAAAACTTCGAATTAACAAATTAAATAAAACTCTTAAATGCAATCTACCTGATCGAAACAAAATGTTGAATAATATGTTAAGAATATGCTTCTGAACTAAAATCTAGAGTCTAAAGGTGCGAATGTCTCCGTTTGAAAGGCATCAAAGCTTTTTTCTTAATAGCTCGGATGCCACGTTGCAAAAGGATTGGAAGCATCCTTCTACGTTTCTCGGAAGCCTTCTTCCAAGTAGCCCGGAAGCATTCACTGATAAAAATATGTTGTGGTTTTTAATGTATTTTCATGCACACGTTTGGAGCATGCAAATAAGCGTAACAATCAATCTCTCTCACTGATCTTTTAAATCGAAATAAATTTTTTGCTTGCAAAATTCAGTCAAACTTAATTGAATATCGAATGCAATTTTACATGTCGTTGAATTTTCAAAACTATTTGTCATGATCCTCCTTTCAAGAGGCCCGGAAGCCTCCTTTCAAGAGGCCCGGAAGCCTCCTTTCAAGAGGCCCGGAATCGTCCTTCCAAGAAGCCCGGAAGCCTCCTTTCAAGAGGCTCGGAAGCCTCCTTTCAAGAGCCCCGGAATCCTCCTTCCAAGAAGCCCGGAAGCCTCCTTTCAAGAGGCCCGGAAGCCTCCTTTCAAGAGACCCGTAAGCCTCCTTTCAAGAGGCCCGGAAGCCTCCTTTCAATAGGCCCGGAAGCCTCCTTTCAAGAGGCCCGGAAGTCTATTTTCAAGAGGCCCGGAAGCCTCGTTTCAAGACGCCCGGAAGCCTCCTTTTCAAGAGGCCCGGAAGCCTCGTTTCAAGAGGTCCGGAAGCCTCATTTCAAGAGGCCCGGAAGCCTCCTTTCAATAGGCCCGGAAGCCTCCTTTCAATAGGCCCGGAAGCCTCCTTTCAAGAGGCCCGGAAGCCTCCTTTCAAGAGGCCCGGAAGCCTCCTTTCAAGAGGCCCGGAAGCCTCCTTCCAAGAGGCCCGGAAGCTTCCTTTCAAGAGGCCCGGAAGCCTCCTTTCAAGAGGCCCGGAAGCCTCCTTTCAAGAGGCCCGGAAGCCTCCTTTCAAGAGGCCCGGAAGCCTCCTTTCAAGAGGCCCAGAAGCCTCCTTTCAAGAGGCCCGGAAGCCACCTTTCAAGAGGCCCGGAAGCCCCCTTTCAAGAGGCCCGGAAGCCTCCTTTCAAGAGGCCCGGAAGCCTCCTTTCAAGAGGCCCGGAAGTCTATTTTCAAGAGGCTCGGAAGCCTATTTTCAAGAGGCCCGGAAGCCTCATTTCAAGACGCCCGGAAGCGTCCTTTCAAGAGGCCCGGAAGCCTCCTTTCAAGAGACCCGGAAACCTCCTTTCAAGTGGCTCGGAAGCCTCCTTTCAAGAGGCCCGGAAGCCACCTTTCAAGAGGCCCGGAAGCCCCCTTTCAAGAGGCCCGGAAGCCTCCTTTCAAGAGACCTGAAGCCTCCTTTCAATAGGCCCGGAAGCCTATTTTCAAGAGGCTCGAAGCCTATTTTCAAGAGGCTGGAAGCCTCATTTCAAGACGCCTGGAAGCGTCCTTTCAAGAGGCCAGGGAGCCTCCTTTCAAGAGACCTGAAACCTCCTTTAAAGTGGCCTGAAGCCTCCTTTCAAGAGGCCCGGAAGCCTCCTTTCAAGAGGCCCGGAAGCCTCCTTTCAAGAGGCTCGGAAGCTTCCTTTTAAGAGGGTAAGGAGCTTTCTTTTAAAAGGCCCATACACAGAAAGAAAAATCATTAGTAAAGTTAAGAAAAACATTGGTTAAAATAAAAAGTTGCGTTGGTTCTTTTTCGTAGAGAGTTGGTTATGTTCAAAATAAAAGTATGGAAACTTTTGCAACTACCATGGGTTAAAAGCTGCTTACCACTCTAAATTTAATAGTTTGAACTTTCAAATTAAAATTGTAGAAATGTCAATACAAAATTATCACACTGGTGGAAGCAGCATGTGTAAAATTTTAATTCAGAGATTTTTCATTCTTAAAATCCCTCTACCCACCATCTATCGTTTCTTTCAAACCTAATAAAATCGTATTAAATAGCTTTTAATGTTTAATTGCATTTTCAAATTTAATTTGTACTACACGTTACAGCTGCGTCTAAAATGCAAAGGTGGCCGCTTCGGATTAATACAGTTACTCATCGGAGTGCACGTAGTTAGCATGTGGAGATACTGCGCCATCTTTCTTGTCGGCCAGAAGTTCCGACTCATGCGAATTATCTGCAAGGCAAAAGAAGAAAATCTCGCATAAGTATTTATCGTGATGTGTTCCGTTATTTCAACGCTGTTTAATTAGAATTAGTGAACACTGGCACTGCTTTGCATTTCACATTTTTCACGTTATAATTAGCTAAATATCTACCTTCTTGTTCCGTGAAATAAACGATAGCGTTTTAATATCGACGACACATTTGCGTGAACTTGATGGCACTTCTGGTTTTGGTTGGCAAAGGCAATCGAATACAACCGAAAAAGCAATATATTCTTGATCTTCTTCTCTGTTTTTTCAGAACTTTTTGTTTAACAGTTCAACAGTTTTTGAAATTGAAAAGATGAACTTTTAAAATTACACTCAGGAAAGTAAAAAAACACTTTTGAATGAAATTTATAATTTTCTTTTATTGTTTTTCACTTTTAATTTTAAGAAAATTCTCAACTTTTTCGATTAAAAGTGCATAATTTTTAAAGGTACAATTTTATTTTTTTCTGTGTAAGACTCCTTTCAAGAGCATCCTTTCACGAGGCACGGAAGCCTTCTTTCTAGAGGCTGGCAAGTCTCCCTACAAGAAACTCGGAATTCTTCTTTCAAGAGACTTGGAAGCGTTCTTGTTGGGTTGGGGCCCTCCTTAGCCGTGCGGTAAGACGCGCGGCTACAAAGCAAGACCATGCTGAGGGTGGCTGGGTTGCCACTGCCACCCACGCCTTCGTGCTGCTGTGCCCGCTCCGCTGCATCGCATGTTGAACCGCTCTTTGTGGAATCCCGATCAAAATGACTCGTGCGCGCCGGACAGCAGCGTTTTTGTATTTAATAAATAAAGCCTGTTAGCCCCGCCTCTTTGTGATCTGATATTGGTGTAAATATAAAGTGCACTCATAACGATTAATGAAGGGGCGGGGCTGATGATATTACTTAATTAGATACAAGAAAGCTGGTTTTCGGCGCGCGCGAGCCGTTTTGATGAGGATTCCGCAGGTAATGTCGGAGAATGTTATTTGCCACTAGGAATAGGCGTTTTCCGGAAAAATATCGATACTGCTGGATCGATGTTTTGGTTGTGTCAATGATGTCAAAAAATCGGCGCTGAAACATTGATATCCCGATAAATCGATACGTTTGAAAAATTAAAAGTGAGAGCAAAAAAAAACGGGCTGGGTAAACGAAATTTTGCTATTTTTAACAGATTGTATCTCATGTTTGCTATATTTTCCACTTTTTTGCATTGCGGATACTGTCTCTTCAATTAAAAATATCGAAATCCGATATCAGCTATAAAAAATCGATACGGTCAAATAAATAATTGGAAATAATCGATTAATTGGAAGGAAAATATCGATTCCCGATATATCGTATCGGTATCGCCCATTCCTATTTACCACTGCCTTACAAGCATGAAAAAATGCAACACAAATAAATAATAGATTTTCAAAAAATATTATTATTTATTATTATTTATTCAGACTAAGTTCGAAGTGGCCTGTGCGGAATATAAAAGTCTTCTCCATGGCTACATGTCGCCAACCACGCAGTCTACGGAGGGTCCGCAAGTCATCTTCCACCTGATCGATCCACCTTGCCCGCTGCGCACCTCGTTTACTTGTGCCCGTCGGATCGTTGTTGAGAACCATTTTCACCGGGTTATTGTCCGACATTCTGACTACGTGCCCGGCCCACCGCAGTCGTCCGATTTTCGCGGTGTGAACGATGGATGGTTCTCCCAACAGCTGATGCAACTCGTGGTTCATTCGCCTCCTCCACGTACCGTCCGCCATCTGCACCCCCCATAGATGGTACGCAGCACTTTCCTTTCGAAAACTCCGAGTGCGCGTTGGTCCTCCACGAGCATCGTCCAGGTCCCGTGTCCGTAGAGGACTACCGGTCTAATGAGCGTTTTGTAGATTGTCAGTTTGGTACGGCGGCGAACTCTATTCGATCGGAGCGTCTTGCGGAGTCCAAAGTATGTACGATTTCCAGCCACTATGCGTCTCCGAATTTCTCTGCTGGTATCATTTTCGGCAGTCACCAGTGAGCCCAAGTATTCTTCTACCACCTCGATTTCGTCACCACCGATGCCAACTCGCGGTGGGTGGCTTACATTGTCTTCTCTTAAATCTCTTCCTATCATGTACCTTGTCTTCGACGTGTTGATGACTAGTCCGATCCGTTTGGCTTCCCTCTTCAGTCTGATGTAGACTTCCTCCATCTTCTCAAAGTTACGTGCCATAATATCTATGTCGTCGGCAAAGCCAAATAGCTGGACGGACTTATTGAAAATTGTACCACTCGTGTTAATCCCTGCTCTTCGTATTACCCCTTCCAAAGCGATGTTGAATAGCAGACACGAAAGACCATCACCTTGCCGTAACCCTCTGCGGGTTTCGAAGGGACTCGAGAAAGCCCCTGAAACTCGAACTACGCACATCAACCGATCCATCGTCGCTTTGATCAACCGTGTCAGTTTATCCGGAAATCCGTTTTCGTGCATTAGCTGCCATAGCTGGTCCCGATCGTCTGTATCATATGCGGCTTTGAAGTCGATGAATAGATGATGTGTGGACACGTTGTATTCGCGGCATTTCTGCAGTACTTGGCGAATGGCGAACACCTGGTCCGTGGTGAAGCGTTCGCCCATAAAACCCGCCTGGTACTGCCCCATGAACTACATTGCAATTGGTGCTAGTCGACGGCATAAAATTTGGGAGAGTACCTTGTAGGCGGCGTTCAGCAATGACACACGACACCTTCCATCCACTCTTGCGGCAAAACTTCCTCCTCCAAAACCTTGGTAATGACCCAGAGCAGCGCTCTAGCCAGTGCCTCACCACCGTGTTTAAATAGCTCTCCTGGTAGTTGGTCAACTCCAGCGGCTTTGTTGTTATTCAGCCGGACAATCTCCTCCTAGATTTCCTAGAGATCCGGAGCTGGTAGAATTACGTCCTGCGCGCGTTCCCCCAGGTCCATCACCATACCGCCATCTTCGTCTGCCACATCGCCATTCGGGTGTTCTTCGTAGTGCTGCCGCCACCTTTGAATCACCTTACGCTCGTTCGTAAGAATGTTCCCGTTTATGTCCTTACACATATCAGGCTGTGGCACGTGGCCCTTACGTGAACGGTTCAACTTCTCGTAGAACTTTCGTGTGTTATTAGCGCGGTACAGTTGCTTCGTCTCTTCGCAGTCTCGATCTTCCTGCTGACGCTTTTTCCTCCGGAAAATAGAGTTTTGTCTGTTCCGCGCCTGTTTATATCGTGCCTCGTTCGCCCTCGTGCGGTGTTGCAGCAATCTCGCCCATGCTGCATTCTTCTCTTCCACTAACTGCTCACATTCGCCGTCATACCAGTCGTTTCTCTGATCCGGGGCACCGTGCCAAGTGCAGCGGTTGCGGTGCTACCAATGGCGGATCGAATATCTCCAGCCATCTTCAAGAGATGCTGCGCATAGCTGCTCTTCCGTTGGGAGTGCTACTTATAGCTGCTGCGCGTATTCTTGGGCTAGTCTAGCGTCTTGTAGCCGCTCAATGTTAAGCCGCGGCGTCCGACTTCGACGCGTGTTGTACACCGTCGAGAGTTTTGAACGCAGGCATACTGCAACGAGGTAGTGGTCGGATTCAATGTACGCACTGCGGTAAGTGCGGACTTTCGTGATGTCGGAGAAGAATTTACCGTCGATTAGAACGTCGTCGATTTGGTTTACCGTTTCTTGATTAGGTGATCTCCATGTAGCCTTGTGGATATTTTTGCAGGGAAAAAAGGTGCTTCGGACTACCATTCCGCGGGAGGCTGCGAAGTTTATGCATCGTTGGCCGTTGTCATTCGATACGGTGTGCAGACTATCCGGTCCGATGACCGGTCTATACATTTCCTCCCTTCCTACCTGCGCGTTCATGTCACCGATGGCGATTTTGACGACCCGCAGTGGGCATCCATCGTATGTCTGCTCCAGCTGTGCGTAGAACGCTTCTTTCCCGTCGTCGGGTCTCCCTTCGTGTGGGCAGTGCACGTTGATGATGCTATAGTTGAAGAAACGGCCTTTAATCCTCAGCTTGCACATCCTTGCGTTGATTTTCTGCCACCCAATCACGCGTTGGCGCATCTTACCCAGCACTATGAAGCCGGTTCCCAGCTCGTTGGTGGTGCCACAGCTTTGGTAGAAGGTAGCCGCCCGATGCCCGCTTTTCCACAGTTTCTGTCCTGTCCAGCAAATCTCCTACAGCGCCACGACGTCGAAGTTGCGGGGATGTAATTCATCGTAGATCATCCTGTCGCAACCTGCGAAACCTAGCGACTTGCAATTCCATGTTCCAAGCTTCCAATCGTGATCCTTTATTCGTCGCCTAGGTCTTTGCCGATATTATCGACTCGCATTATCTCTTATATTGTTCGTAATTATTGGTTTTCCAGGCGGCTTATTGGGCCTGCGCAAACCTCCTGTCTCGCCGGAGGGCCGTCGTGTCAGGGCTGTTTAGCGTTCCACCTAACACCAGGACTTGGGCTTGTGCGCTTTGAGCGGCACACGGTCGCTTTGGCGGAGCCTACTTGCGGATACATGCAGCTTTTTATAGAGGTTTAACAGGGCCCACTGTCAAACCTCACCACATCCTAGGCAGGCGCCACAACTCGCAGATGGCCTGGGGAGGGATCGTCAAGCCCTTGGACATAGTCCCTGCTGCCCCCGAGTTTTGCTGTATGGAGTTTGGTACTCTGCAAAACGATCGTTCCCACATCCATAAAATTATTCTAAGTGTTTTCGATTCAAAACTGTAGATCAGCGGCGTGACAGATTTTGAACAGCGTACTGTCAAATAAAAAATGTCAGCGGTGTGGCGGCGTGGATCTTACATGAAACATGAAACTTACATGAAACGATGTACTGTCATATGTTTTAAGCACTAATGTCGTGAATACCGAAGAGAACATAAATAATATGTGCGAAAATTAACGTCAGCCGTAATTATAAACCTACACAATAATATCACAGATAATGATAATATCATCATAATGCCATTTCTAATTACAGTTCATTGAAAACAAAGGGCTGTTATAGAGCTCCAATAACAAAAGCCAATGAATGAAATCCAATACCTGTGATCCTTTCTAGCACAATCAACTTTCCATCAATCACCTCCGGACAATCATGAAACTAACTGGTGCCAGTTGTTTCATTCTGATTCCGGTGCTCCTTCAGGCTCAAAATATGTTTCAGCTGCAACACCAATTTCCCACTAAGCCGACCCTGGCAGCGCGATCAATTGCCGGAATACTTCTTCGCCATTTTAGTCACTCACACGAAGCCATTCTGATCAGCGGGGCCTTCAGCGGGTTTGTGCAGCGAGATCTCCTGAATGACGTGATCCGGCTGACCGAAGCACGGCTAGTACTACGGTTCTACAGTCCCAGGAAAGACTTCGTGCGGCCGAGATTTATGAATTTGCTGATGGTCGACGGATACGGCAGCTTCCGGCGGATATACGGGACGATGAACTACCAAAAGTACGATTCCTCCGGATACTATTTGGTCGTGATTGCTGGGGAGGTTTTCGAGAGTGTTGGGGAACTTGTGCGGAAAATTCTGGACGACTTGTATGCGTTGGATATCGTCAATGTGAACGTGGTGGTTTGTAACGATCGGGGCCAAGGTGGGGTGTTGATCTACACCGCATTTCCGTACACCAGAGAGCATTGTGGCAAGGTTGAGCCGATTCTGTGGTTTAATGTGACTGAAAAAGTTAAGGAGCTGGAGGCAGTGGATCTTTACCCGGATCGAATGGGAAACTTCTTCGGGTGTACGCTGGTAGGAGGCACGCACGAGGCTAAGCCTTATACGATATTCTCTAAACGGACGAATTCTACGGAGATTGTGCTGAGCGGATTCGAAGAAGATTTGGTGGATTTGTTGATGACAAAACTGAACTTCTCCATGCGGTATGAGCTATCATTGGATGCTTGGGGGTTCGCTCGTAAAATGGGTAACAGTACCGGACTGATGAAGATGATTCAGGAAGAGCAGGTTGACTTCGGGGTGGGTTGTATGGCGCTTGCTTACGACCGGAATCTTTATCTGAAACCGGGCATTGCGCACTACACGAGCAAGGTGCTGTTTGCAGTTCCAGCAGGGAGACCTTTTACGGCATTCGAAAAGCTCTTCAGGCCATTCAGTGTAGGGATTTGGAGTTTGATTTCGTTATATCTGGTGGTGGGAGCTACCGTGACTTGCATTCTTCTGTTGAGTTCCAGAAGGCTACGAAGTTTTGTCTACGGGCCAGGAGTTGATTCGCCGTACCTGAATATGATGAACATCTTTTTCGGAGGATCTTTGATTCGGACTCCCAGCAGAAACTTCGCACGAACCTTGCTGCTTCTGTGGGTTATGTTCTGCTTTGTAATACGGACTCTGTATCAGGGCTCGCTCTATCAATATATGCAACGATCGATGAGCCATGATCCACTGGAAACGATGAAAGACATCCATCGATCCGGTATTCGGTACTACATGATGGAAATTGGAGCACGATATTTTGTCACAATGCCGCATATTTTGGAAAGGTAGGACTGTTATAATAGTGTCAATGACCATTTTTCTGAGCACCGTTTGGCAAAATGCCGTTTGGCCGAATAGTTAATCAAATTCACTCAGATTGCGTGGAATGAAAAGTGAGAATTGAGAAGTGAGTTGCGAGATTTGCGAAGCGTAAAGTAAGAATTGATGAACGAGACTTTTCTCACGAGATTATTTCGGAAGTCGGAAGTGACAATTGATTAATGAGAAGTATAGCTAAGACATTTCCCTTCACATATGAAATTAAAAGCAAGAAGTCGGAAATGACAATTTAGGAGAGAAAAGATAAAAGTGAGATTTGAGATGTGTGGAGAGAAAAGAGAAAAGTGAGATGTGTGAGACGTGCGGAGCAAGAAGAGAGAAATGCGAAATGAAAAGTGAGAAGTGTCGTAGCCTTACAAATCCTCGCTCTGAAATCAGCGGAAAATTTTATTAAGTTTATTTCATTATTTTTATCGTGAATCCAAAGTAACTAAAAATACGAATGCTTTTTTTTCGACTCACTTTATTCTCCACAAGAAGCTTTGAGATGATTCTCCTCAGATTGCGAGAAGTCATAAGTGGTAAAGCAGAATTGAATAGTGAGAAATAAGGAATGAGACATTTCTTATTTCTCACTTAACATAAGAAATAAAAAGTTAGAAGTCGGAAGTAACAATTAAGGAATGAGATAAAAAGTGTGACGTGAGGAGAGAAAAATGAGAAGTGATGATTTTTCCCCTCAGATTTAAGAAGGAAAAGTGAAAAAGAAGAATTGAGTAGCAAGTATTAAGCAATGAGACATTTCTTATTTCCCACTTCAAACAAGCAATAAGAAGTAAGCAATCGGAAGTCACAACTGTGGAATGAGAAAAAAGTGAAAAGTGACACGTGCAAAGTGAGAAGAGAGAAGTGCGAAATAAAAAGTAAGACATGTTGAAATTTTTCTTCTCAGTGTGAGACTAGTTAAAAATGGCAAAACCGAATTGAGTAGTGAGATATTCGAGATGTGAAGTAAGAATTGAGGAATAAGACATTTCTTGTTCCTTACTTCAGATAAAATATAAAAAGTCGAAAGTGACAATTAACGAATGAGAAATAAAACGTGAGTAGTGATACTTGTGAAGTTTTGTAAAAAGTGAGAAGTGTAGATATTTTTTTTTTTAGATTGCAAAAAGTGAAATGAAGTGAGCAGTGAGGATTGCGAGATGTGAAAATTTAGGAATGAAACATTTCTTTTTTCCAACTTCACATTAGAAATAAGAAGTAAGACGTCGGAAGTCACAATTGATGAATGAGAAAAAAAGTGAGTTGGGTGAAGTTATAAGTGAGTAGTGTTAAAATTTTGTTTTTTTTCAGATTACTATAAGGAAAAAGTGAAAAAGGAAAAGTGAGTAGTGAGAATTGCGAGATGTGGAATGAGAATTGAAGAATTAGACATTTCTTATTTCTCACTTTACATAAGATATTATTACACAGAAGTAAGAAGTCGGAAGTGACAATTGAGGAGTGAGAAGTGAAAAGTGCGAAATGAGTAGAAAGTAGTGAGAAGTAAACCGTGAGAAGTGTTAAAAAAAATTCTCCTCAAATTGCGAGAAGTGACAAAGCAGAAGTGAGTAGTGAGAATTAAGGAATAAGACATTTCTTATTTCTCACTTCACATAAGAAATAAGAAGTAAGAATGAGAAAAAAAGTGAGAAGAGAGAAGTGAGAAATGTTGATTTCTTACCGCAGATTCAGGAAAGAAAAGTTAAAAAAGAAAATTGTGTAGCGAGAATTGCGAAGTAAGAAGAAGTAAGAAGTCGGAAGTGACAGATTATGAGAGAAAGAGAGAAGTAAAAGTGTTGAAATTTTTGCCCCAGATTTTGCGTAAGTGAGTAGTGAGAATGTGAAGATGTGAAGTAAGGAGGTGTAGGGTGTAAGTGACAAAAACTCAGTTTTGAGACAAATGGGTGTAAATTTTTTCAAGAAAAAATCGTCTTATACAAATTGTATAAAAGTTAAAAAAATTACAATTTTCTGTGAATTTTCACATTTGTATGAAAGACGTGCAAAGAGCTTTTTGCTGTAGTCAACTAAATTTTGGCAAATATGTCCTGCTTTTTTTAACAATTTTTTTCAAGCCTATCACTTAGTCGTGTGTGACACTTTGCGGAGCCGCAATTCTCAAGTATGATATTTTTTCACCCCTCTGCTTCTAAACCCCTCCAGTGACAATTGAGACATGAGACAAGAGGTGTTTCTCACTCCACATAAGAAATGAGAAGTAAAAAGTCGGAAGTGAGAAGTCAGACGTCAGAAGTCAGAGAAGCTTTTTTTAATTGGAAGTGCCAATTTAGGAATGAAAAGTGAAATAAATGAAGTAAATAGTGAAAAATGAGGATTGAGAAGTATAAAAGTATGAAGTGTTGAAATTTCCCCAAGATTGTGAGAAGAGAAAAGTGAGAAAAGAGAAGTGAGTAATAAGAAATGTGAGATGTGAAATGGTAATTGAGAAATGGGACTTTCCTTATTTCTCACTTCACTTAAGAATTAAGAATTAATTAGTTGGAAGTCACAATTTAGGAGCGAGAAGTAAAAAGTGAGAAGTGGGATGTGCGAAGCAAGGAGAGCGAAGTAAGAAATAGTATATTTTTTTCTTCAGATTGGGAGAAGTCAACAGTGAGGAAGGAACGAGATAAGATGGAACGGAAGAATCGTGGAATGAGATATTTCTTATTTCTTACTTCACATAAGACATGAAAAGCCAGAAGTCGGAAGTGACGACTAACGAATGAGAAGTAAAACGAGAGAAATGAGAATTGTGACGTTTAGCATTCTTTCTCAGATTACTCAGATTAGAAATGAAAGGTCAGAAAGGAGAAGTGAGAAGTTGAAGTTGCGAAATTGGAATGAGAATTGAAAAATGAGGTCTTTTTCATTTTTCTCTTCACACAAGCAATAAGAAGAAAGAAGTCGGAAGTCACAATTGAATAATGAAAGAAATGTAAGAAATGAGACGTGTGAAGTGAGACGTTCGAAATAAAAAGTGAGAAGTGTTGAATTATTTCTCCTCAGATTGCGAGAAGTAAAAAGTGACAAAGCAGAATTGAGTAATGAGATTTTCGAGATGTGAAGTGAGAATTGAGGAATGAGGCATTTCTTATTCGTTATTCAGATTAGAAATAAGAAGCCGGAAGTGACAATTATCGAATGAGAAGCAAAACGTGTGAAGTGAGACTTGTAAAGTGAGAAGTGTAGATTTGTTCCGATTGCGAGAAATGAGAAAGAAGAAGTGAGTAGTGAGAATTGCGAGATGTGAAATGAGATTTGAGGAATGAGACATTTCTTATTTCTCACTTCACATTAGAAAAAAGAAGTAAGAAGTCGGAAGTCACAATTTAGAAAAGAAAAGTCGAGTCAAGTACGAGACACTGAAGACGACCACACAGTTGTGGTCGAAATACGTATCTGCAAAGATAACGAAAATCAACTGGTGGAATTAAATGGAGAGTACTTAATTCGTCTTAGACGGTTGAATACATTCCACTAAAAGAGCTTTATATATTTTCCCAAAGAAAAGTGAGAATGAGAAGTAAAACGTGTGGAGAAAATAGAGAGAAGTGAGAAGTAAACTGTGATAAGTGTTGAAATTTTTTCCCCAGATTCCAAGAAGGAAAAAGTTAGAAAGCAGAATTGAGTAGTGAGAATTGAGACTTGAGATGTTATATGTGAGATTTGAGAAATGAGAAATGAGAAGAGAGAATCTGGAAGTAAGAAGTGAGAAGTACGTAGTACGAAATGTGGAAAAAGAAAGTGACGTGAGGAGTGAAACTTGGGAATAATAAGTTAGAATTTAGTAGTGAATAATGAGAAATTTGAATTTAAGAATTAGAAGTGAAAAGTGAAGAATGTAAGAAGTGAGAAACAAGAATTAAAAAGAGAGAAGGGAAAAATTTACGATAAGAAGAGATTTGAAAAATTAAGAATAAAAAGTGTAAAGTGAGTAATGAGTAATGAGTTATGAAAAATTAGATTTATTGAAAAGAAAATGGAAATGAGAAGTAAGAAGAAGTAAGAGAAGTAAGTAGAAACAAAAAATGAGAAGCGAGAAATTGAGAGTGAAGTGTGAGTTGAAATAAAATTGAAAAAAGGATAGTGAGAAATAAAAATTGTAAATTGAAATCCTTATTCATTCCTTCATTTTTGTTTCTAATATCTTTCTTTTTTCGTCTCAATTCTGTCAATTCTCGTTTCTTTCTTCTTCATACTTTTTTTCTTCCTTTTTATTTTCCTCCTACTTTCTTACTTCTTATTTCTTTCTTCTTACACTTTTATTCTACCTATCTTTCTTTTCTCTTCTTTATTGTGTCCCACTCAAGTCTTGCTTCTCACTTTCCAATGGTTGTAGGAAAAAAAAAGTCGAAGGTCGTAAGGTCGAAAGTCAAAAGGTCGAAGGTCAAAAGGTCGAAAGGACAAAAGGTCAAAGGATCAAAAAGTCGAAGGGACAAAAGGTCGAAACAAAAAATCTGAGTCGAAAGGTCGAAAGGACAAAAGGTCGAAGGGTCAAAAGGTTGAAAGGACAAAAGGTCGAAAGGCCAAAACGTCGAAAGAACAAAAAATAGAAGTAATGGTTGTATGACAAAAGGTCGAAGGACAAAAAGTCGATGGACAAAAGATCGAAGGTTAAAAGGTCGAAGGGACAAAAGGTCGAAACGGTCTTAACAAAAAACTTGAGTCAAAAGGTCGAAAGGAGAAAAGATCGATGGATCAAGAGGCCGAAGCAAACGGTCGAAACAAAAAAAGTGAGTCAAAAGGTCGAAAGGGCGAAACGTCGAACGAACAAAAGATAGAACTTATGGTTGTAGGACAAAAGGTCGAAGGTCAAAAGATAGAAGGGTTAAAAGGTGAGATGGGATAAAAGGTCAAAATTATAAAAAATGAGACAAAACGTCGAGTGTTAATCAACCACTCTTTTACACATTTATGTTTATTTCTGTTTCATCTATTTATTTATTTATTTATTATCAGACTAAGGCCGGAGTGGCCTGTGCTGCACATAAAAGTCTTCTCCATTCAGCTCGGTCCATGGCTGCACTTCGCCAACCACGCAGTCTGCGGAGGGTCCGCAAATCGTCCTGATCGATCCACCTTGCCCGCTGTGCACCTCGCCTTCTTGTTCCCGTCGGATCGTTGTCGAGAACCATTTTCACCGGATTACTGTCCGACATTCTGGCTACGTGCCCGGCCCACCGCAGTCTTCTGATTTTCGCGGTGTGAACGATGAATGGTTCTCCCAACAGCTGATGCAACTCGTGGTTCATTCGCCTCCTCCACGTACCGTCCGCCATCTGCACCCCACCATAGATGGTACGCAACACTTTCCTTTCAAAAACCCCCAGTGCGCGTTGGTCCTCCACGAGCATCGTCCAGGTCTCGTGTCCGTAGAGAACTACCGGTCTTATAAGCGTTTTGTAGATAGTTCATTAGCATACCGCCACCGTTGTCTGCCATATCGCCATTCAGGTGCTCTTCGTAGTGCTGCCGCCACCTTTGGATCAACTCACGCTCGTTTGTAAGAAGGTTCCCGTTTATGTCCTTACACATATCGGGCTGTGGCACGTGGCCCTTACGTGAACGGTTCAACTTCTCATAGAACTTTCGTGCGTTATTAGCGCGGTACAGTTCTCCCGTCTCTTCACGGTCTCGATCTTCCTGCTGGCGATTTTTCCTCCGGAAAATGGAGTTTTGTCTGTTCCGCGCTGCTGCGCGTAGTCTTGGGCAAGTCTACCGTCTTGTAGCCGCCCAAAGTTTGGCCGCGGCGGACGACTCCGACGAGAGTTTTGAGCGCAGACATACTGCAACGAGGTAGTGGTCGGATTCAGTATTCGCACTGCGGTACGTGCGTACGTTCGTGATGTCGGAGTCGAATTTACCGTCGATTAGAACGTGGTTTACGTCGATTAGAACGTGGTAGTTTTCCGTTTCTGTGTAAGGTTATCTCCAAATGGCCTTATGGATATTTTTGCGAGGGAAGAAAGTGCTCCGGGCTACCATTCCGCGGGAAGCTGCAAAGTTTATGTATCGTATCGTTGGCCGTTGGCATTCGATAATACGGTATGCAGACTTTCTGGTCCGATCACCGGTCTGTACATTTCCTCCCTTCCTACCTGAGCGTTCATGTTTCCGATGACGATTTTGACGTCCCGCAGTGGGCATCCATCATATCTCCGCACCAGATGTGCAAAGAACGCTTCTTTCTCGTCGTTGGATCTCCCTTCGTGTGGGCAGCGCACGTTGATGATGCTATAGTTGAAGAAACGGCCTTTAATCCCCAGCTTGCACATCCTTGCGTTGATTGGCTGCCAACCAACCACGCGTTGGCTGTTTCATCTGATAATATTTTATTTTAGATTTTTTCCTTTTTTTGATCATAGGCTTTCCTTTCTAGTTTCGCACATTTATATTTATTTGTGTTTAACACGTACGTCCCCAACCCCCATTTTACGACAAAACTCAAAATTCAAAACCATGCAGCTCAGCCAATTTCTAACGGATTTTCAAGCAATCTTTTGGAATCGATCACAAAATTCCTATAGTTTTAGGAACCGAAGTCAATTTTTGTCCAATGACCATGGTTCCGGATATATTCCGGGGAGTACTGGGGTTACCTCCCTCCCGGAAAAAATGGTCACTGACAGATCGGCTTCGAAATCCATCGTGCCACATGTCAAACTTCATGATTTTGCAAAGCAAGTACACTGGAGTACATTTCGGCGATTTTCGACCGAATTGGCCACTCTTCGGGTACTTCCAGGGCCTGGTTCCCTTGGGGAAGTGGCCAATTTTCGTTCACTCTTGGATCCAATTTTGCGACATGTCAAACTTCATGATTTTGCAGAACAAGTACACTGGAGTACATTTCGGCGCTTTTCGATCGAATTGGCCACCCTCCGGGTACCTCCAGGGCCTGGTTCCCTTGGGGAAGTGGCCAATTTTCGTTCAATCTTGGAACCCATCTTGTGACATGTTAAACTTCATGATTTTGCAAAACAAGTACACTGCAGTACATTTAGGCGATTTTCGATCGAATTGGCCACCCTCCGGGTACTTCCAGATAGACCTGTGCGCTGATTGAATTTTTACCGGCAGTTTCGCGATAGATCATTTTCAGGCAGCGGCGGCGGCGTCACGCCGTTGATGATCAGCGGTGGCGTGGATCGGCGTGAACCAGTTTCAAGCGCCAAAATTTCTTCAAAAGTTCGTCAAGGAATTCTTCCAGAAGTTCCTCCACTAGATTTTTTAAAAGATCGTCAAGAAATTCCTTTGGACATTCCTTTGGGAAGTTCCTCCAGAAACTCCTCCCGGATTTCGCCTGGAAGTTCCTCCAGGAATTCCTCCGGAGGTTCCTCCGGGAATTCCTCCGGAAGTTTCTCCAGGAATTCCTCCGGAAGTTTCTCCATGAACTCTTCCGGAAGCTCCTTCAGGAGTTTCTATGGAAGTTCCTCTAGGAATTCCTCCGGGAACTGGAATTGGCCACCTGGAATTCCAGGAATTTCTGGAGGATTTTCTAGAGGCACTTCCGGAGGAATTCCTGGAGGAACTTCCGAAGGAATTCCTGGAGGAATTTTCGGAGGAATTCCTGGAGGAACTTCCGGAGGAATTTCTGGAGGAACTTTCGGAGGAATTCCTGGATGAACTTCCGAAGGAATTGCTGGAGGAACTTCCGAAGGAATTCCTGGATGAACTTCCGAAGGAATTCCTGGAGGATCTTCCGAAGGAATTCCTGGAGGAACTTCCGAAGGAATTCCTGGAGGAACTTCCGAAGGAATTCCTGGAGGAACTCCGAAGGAATTCCTGGAGGAACTTCCGGAGGAATTCCTGGAGGAACTTCCGGAGGAATTCCTGGAGGAACTTCCGGAGGAATTCCTGGAGGAACTTCCGGAGGAATTCCTGGAGGAACTTCCGGAGGAATTCCTGGAGGAACTTCCGGAGGAATTCCTGGAGGAACTTCCGGAGGAATTCCTGGAGGAACTTCCGGAGGAATTCCTGGAGGAACTTCCGGAGGAATTCCTGGAGGAACTTCCGGAGGAATTCCTGGAGGAACTTCCGGAGGAATTCCTGGAGGAACTTCCGGAGGAATTCCTGGAGGAACTTCCGGAGGAATTCCTGGAGGAACTTCCGGAGGAATTCCTGGAGGAACTTCCGGAGGAATTCCTGGAGGAGCTTCCGAAGGAATTCCTAGAGGAACTTCCGAAGGAATTCCTAGAGGAACTTCCGGAAGAGTTACTGGAGGAGCTTCCAGAGGAATTTCTGGAGGAACTTCCGTAGGAGTTCCTGGAGGAACTTACGGAGGAATTCCTGGAGGAACTTCCGGGGGAATTCCTGGAGGAACTTCCGGGGGAATTCCTGGAGGAACTTCCGGAGGAATTCCTGGAGGAACTTCCGGAGGAATTCCTGGAGGAACTTCCGGAGGAATTCCTGGAGGAACTTCCGGAGGAATTCCTGGAGGAACTTCCGGAGGAATTCCTGGAGGAACTTCCGGAGGAATTCCTGGAGGAACTTCACAGGAATTCCTGGAGGAACTTCCGCAGGAATTCCTGGAGGAACTTCCGCAGGAATTCCTGGAGGAACTTCCGCAGGAATTCCTGGAGGAACTTCCGCAGGAATTCCTGGAGGAACTTCCGCAGGAATTCCTGGAGGAACTTCCGCAGGAATTCCTGGAGGAACTTCCGCAGGAATTCCTGGAGGAACTTCCGCAGGAATTCCTGGAGGAACTTCCGCAGGAATTCCTGGAGGAACTTCCGCAGGAATTCCTGAAGGAACTTCCGGAGGAATTCCTGGAGGAACTTCCGGAGGAATTCCTGGAGGAACTTCCGGAGGAATTCCTGGAGGAACTTCCGGAGGAATTCCTGGAGGAACTTCCGGAGGAATTCCTGGAGGAACTTCCGCAGGAATTCCTGGAGGAACTTCCGCAGGAATTCCTGGAGGAACTTCCGCAGGAATTCCTGGAGGAACTTCCGCAGGAATTCCTGGAGGAACTTCCGCAGGAATTCCTGGAGGAACTTCCGCAGGAATTCCTGGAGGAACTTCCGCAGGAATTCCTGGAGGAACTTCGGGAGGAATTCCTGGAGGAACTTCGGGAGGAATTCCTGGAGGAACTTCCGGAGGAATTCCTGGAGGAACTTTCTGAGGAATTTCTGTAGGAACTTTCGTAGGAAATCCTGGAGGAATTTCGGGAGGAATTTCCGGAACTTCCGGAGGAATTCCTGGAGGAACTTCCGGAGGAAGGCCTGGAGGAACTTCCGGAGGAATTCCTGGAGGAACTTCCGGAGGAATTCCTGGAGGAACTTCCGGAGGAATTCCTGGAGGAACTTCCGGAGGAATTCCTGGAGGAACTTCCGGAGGAATTCCTGGAGGAACTTCCGAGGAATTCCTGGAGGAACTTCCGGAGGAATTCCTGGAGGAACTTCCGGAGGAATTCCTGGAGGAACTTCGGAGGAATTCCTGGAGGAACTTCCGGAGGAATTCCTGGAGGAACTTCCGGAGGAATTCCTGGAGGAACTTCCGGAGGAATTCCTGGAGGAACTTCGGAGGAATTCCTGGAGGAACTTCCGGAGGAATTCCTGGAGGAACTTCCGGAGGAATTCCTGGAGGAACTTCGGAGGAATTCCTGGAGGAACTTCGGAGGAATTCCTGGAGGAACTTCCGGAGGAATTCCTGGAGGAACTTCCGGAGGAATTCCTGGAGGAACTTCCGGAGGAATTCCTGGAGGAACTTCGGAGGAATTCCTGAAGGAATTTGCGAAGGAATTTCTGAAGGAATTTGCGGAAGAATTCATGGATGAACTGGCGGAGGAATTCCTGGAGGAACTTGCGGAGGAATTCCTGGAGGAACTTGCGGAGGAATTCCTGGAGGAACTTTCGGAGGAATTCCTGAAGAAACTTAAGGAGGAATTCCTGAAGGAACTTCCAGAGAAATTCCTGAAGGAACTTCCGGGAGAATTCCTGAGGAATTCCTGGAGGAACTTCCGCAGGAATCCCCGGAGAAACTTCCGCAGGAATTCCCGGAGAAACTTCCACAGGAATTCCTGGAGGAACTTCCGCAGGAATTCCTGGAGGAACTTCCGCAGGAATTCCTGGAGGAACTTCCGCAGGAATTCCTGGAGGAACTTCCCCAGGAATTCCTGGAGGAACTTCCGCAGGAATTCCTGGAGGAACTTCCGCAGGAATTCCTGGAGGAACTTCCGCAGGAATTCCTGGAGGAACTACAGCAGAAATTTCTGGAGGAACTTCCCCAGAAATTCCTGGAGGAACTTCCGCAGGAATTCCTGGAGGAACTTCCAGAGGAATTTCTGGAGGAACTTCCAGAGGAATTCCTGAAGGAACTTCCGGAGGAATTCCTGGAGGAACTGCCGCAGGAATTCCTGGAGGAACTTCCGCAGGCATTCCTGGAGGAACTTCCGCAGGCATTCCTGGAGGAACTTCCGCAGGAATTCCTGGAGGAACTTCCGCAGGAATTCCTGGAGGAACTTCCGAGGAATTCTCGGAGGAACTTCCTGAGGAATTCTCGGAGGAACTTCGGTAGAATTTCTGGAGGAAATTCCGGATGAATATCTAAAGGAACTTCCGGAGGAATTCCTGGAGGAACTTCGGAGGAATTCCTGGAGGAACTTCGGAGGAATTCCTGGAGGAACTTCCGGAGGAATTCCTGGAGGAACTTCCGGAGGAATTCCTGGAGGAACTTCCGGAGGAATTCCTGGAGGAACTTCGGAGGAATTCCTGGAGGAACTTCGGAGGAATTCCTGGAGGAACTTCCGGAGGAATTCCTGGAGGAACTTCCGGAGGAATTCCTGGAGGAACTTCCGGAGGAATTCCTGGAGGAACTTCGGAGGAATTCCTGGAGGAACTTCCGGAGGAATTCCTGGAGGAACTTCCGGAGGAATTCCTGGAGGAACTTCCGGAGGAATTCCTGGAGGAACTTCGGAGGAATTCCTGGAGGAACTTCCGGAGGAATTCCTGGAGGAACTTCCGGAGGAATTCCTGGAGGAACTTCCGGAGGAATTCCTGGAGGAACTTCCGGAGGAATTCCTGGAGGAACTTCGGAGGAATTCCTGGAGGAACTTCCGAAGGAATTCCTGGAGGAACTACCGGAGGAATTCCTGGAGGACCTTTCGGAGGAATTCCTGGAGGAACTTCCGGAGGAATCCCTGGAGGAACTTCCGGAGGAATTCCTGGAGGAACTTCGGAGGAATTCCTGGAGGAACTTCGGAGGAATTCCTGGAGGAACTTCCGGAGGAATTCCTGGAGGAACTTCGGAGGAATTCCTGGAGGAACTTCGGAGGAATTCCTGGAGGAACTTCCGGAGGAATTCCTGGAGGAACTTCCGGAGGAATTCCTGGAGGAACTTCCGGAGGAATTCCTGGAGGAACTTCGGAGGAATTCCTGGAGGAACTTCCGGAGGAATTCCTGGAGGAACTTCGGAGGAATTCCTGGAGGAACTTCCGGAGGAATTCCTGGAGGAACTTCCGGAGGAATTCCTGGAGGAACTTCCGGAGGAATTCCTGGAGGAACTTCCGCAGGAATTCCTGGAGGAACTTCCGCAGGAATTCCTGGAGGAACTTCCGCAGGAATTCCTGGAGGAACTTCGGAGGAATTCCTGGAGGAACTTCCGGAGGAATTCCTGGAGGAACTTCCGCAGGAATTCCTGGAGGAACTTCCGCAGGAATTCCTGGAGGAACTTCCGCAGGAATTCCTGGAGGAACTTCCGCAGGAATTCCTGGAGGAACTTCCGCAGGAATTCCTGGAGGAACTTCCGCAGGAATTCCTGGAGGAACTTCCGCAGGAATTCCTGGAGGAACTTCCGGAGGAATTCCTGGAGGAACTTCCGCAGGAATTCCTGGAGGAACTTCCGCAGGAATTCCTGGAGGAACTTCCGGAGGAATTCCTGGAGGAACTTCCGCAGGAATTCCTGGAGGAACTTCCGGAGGAATTCCTGGAGGAACTTCAGGAGGAATTCCTGGAGGAACTTCCGGAGGAATTCCTGGAGGAACTTCCGGAGGAATTCCTGGAGGAACTTCAGGAGGAATTCCTGGAGGAACTTCCGGAGGAATTCCTGGAGGAACTTCCGGAGGAATTCCTGGAGGAACTTCCGGAGGAATTCCTGGAGGAACTTCCGGAGGAATTCCTGGAGGAACTTCCGAAGGAATTCCTGGAAAAACTTTTGAAGGAATTCCTGGAGGAACTTTCGATGGAATTCCTAGAGGAACTTCCGAAGGAATTCCTGGAGGAACTTTCGAAGGAATTCCTGGACGAACTTCCGGAGGAATTCGTGGAGGATCTTCCGGAGGAATTCCTGGAGGAACTTAAGGAGGAATTTCCTGTGGAACATAAGGAGGAATTCTTGGTGGAACTTCTGAAGGAATTACTGGAAGAACTTCCGAAGGAATTCCTGGGGGAACTTCTGAAGGAATTCCTGGAGGAACATCCGAGGAATTCCTGGAGGAACTTCCGGAGGAATTCCTGGAGGAACTTCGGAGGAATTCCTGGAGGAACTTCCGGAGGAATTCCTGGAGGAACTTCCGGAGGAATTCCTGGAGGAACTTCGGAGGAATTCCTGGAGGAACTTCCGGAGGAATTCCTGGAGGAACTTCCGGAGGAATTCCTGGAGGAACTTCCGGAGGAATTCCTGGAGGAACTTCGGAGGAATTCCTGGAGGAACTTCCGGAGGAATTCCTGGAGGAACTTCCGGAGGAATTCCTGGAGGAACTTCGGAGGAATTCCTGGAGGAACTTCCGGAGGAATTCCTGGAGGAACTTCCGGAGGAATTCCTGGAGGAACTTCCGGAGGAATTCCTGGAGGAACTTCGGAGGAATTCCTGGAGGAACTTCCGGAGGAATTCCTGGAGGAACTTCGGAGGAATTCCTGGAGGAACTTCCGGAGGAATTCCTGGAGGAACTTCCGGAGGAATTCCTAGAGGAACTTCCGATGGAACTCCTGGAGGAACTTCCGGAGGAATTCCTGGAGGAACTTCCGGAGGAATTCCTGGAGGAACTTCCGGAGGAATTCCTGGAGGAACTTCCGGAGGAATTTCTAGAGAACTTACGGAAGAATTCCTAGAGGAACTTCCGGAAGAATTCTTGGAGGAACTGTCGGAGGAATTCCTGGAGGAACTTCCGAACGAATTCTTGGAGGATCTTCCGGAGGAAATCCTGGAGGAACTTACAGAGGATTCCTGAAGGAACTTCGGAGGAATTCCTGAAGGAACTTCCGGAGGAATTCCTGGAGGAACTTCCGGAGGAATTCCCATAGCAATTTTCGGAAGAATTCCCGAAGGAACTTCCAGAGAAATTCCTGGAGGAACTTCGGATGAATTCCTGGAGGAACTTCGGATGAATTCGTGGAGGAACTTCCGAAGGAATTCCTGGAGGAACTTACGAAGGATTTCCTGGAGGAACTTACGAAGGATTTCCTGGAGGAATTTCCGGAGGAATTCCTGGAGGAACATGCGGAGGAATTCCTGGAGGAACTACGGGAGGAATTCCTGGAGGAACTTTCGCAGGAATTCCTGGAGGAACTTTCGCAGGAATTCCTGGAGGAACTTCTGCAGGAATTCCTGGAGGAACTTCCGCAGGAATTCCTGGAGGAACTTCCGGAGGAATTCCTGGAGGAACTTCCGCAGGAATTCCTGGAGGAACTTCCGCAGGAATTCCTGGAGGAACTTCCGCAGGAATTCCTGGAGGAACTTCCGCAGGAATTCCTGGAGGAACTTCCGCAGGAATTCCTGGAGGAACTTCCGGAGGAATTCCTGGAGGAACTTCCGGAGGAATTCCTGGAGGAACTTCCGCAGGAATTCCTGGAGGAACTTCCGCAGGAATTCCTGGAGGAACTTCCGCAGGAATTCCTGGAGGAACTTCCGCAGGAATTCCTGGAGGAACTTCCGGAGGAATGCCTGGAGGAACTTCCGGTGGAATTCCTGGAGGAACTTCCGCAGGAATTCCTGGAGGAACTTCCGGAGGAATGCCTGGAGGAACTTCCGGAGGAATTCCTGGAGGAACTTCCGGAGGAATTCCTGGAGGAACTTCCGGAGGAATTCCTGGAGGAACTTCCGGAGGAATTCCTGGAGGAACTTCAGGAGAAATTCCTGGAGTAATTCTTGAAGAAGCTTCCTGGAGGAACTTCCAGACGATATCCGGGAGGAGTATCTTGAAGAGTTTCCCAGAGACACTTGTAAAGGAATATCTGGAGGAATGTCCAAAGGAATCTCTTGATGATCTTTTAAAAAACTCGTGGAGGAACTTCTGAATAAATGTTGGCGCTCGAAACTGGTTCACGCCGATCCATCCCGCCGCCAGTCACCAACGGCGTGACGCCGCTGGCTGAAAATGATCTATCACGCCACCGCAGGTAAAATTTCAATCAGCGCACAGGTCTGCCTGGAAGTACCCGGAAGGTGGTCAATTCGATCGAAAATCGCCGAAACGTACTCCAGTGTACTTGCTTTGCAAAATTATGAAGTTTGAATGCCGCAAGAGTAAACGAAAACACTTCCTCAAAAGAACCAGGCCCTGACTTCCTTCGGTTAATTCCTGGAGGGTGGTAAATTCGATCGAAAATCGCCGAAACGTACTCCAGTGTACTTGTTTTGAAGTTGAAGATGAAGTTTGACATGTCGCAAGATGGGTTCCAAGATTGAACAAAAATTGGCCACTTCCCCAAAGAAACCAGGCCCTGGAAGTACCCGGAGGGTGGCCAGTTCGATCGAAAATCATCGAAATGTACTCCAGTGTACTTGTTTTGCAAAATCATGAAGTTCGACATGCCGCGAGGTGGATTTCAAGATTGAACAAAAATGGCCACTTCTCCAAGGGAACCAGGCCCTGGAAGTACCCGGAGGGTGGCCAATTCGATCGAAAATCGCCTAAATGTACTCCAGTGTACTTGTTTTGCAAAATCATGAAATTTGACATGTCGCTTGATGGATTTCAAAGCCGATCTGCCAGTGACGATTTTTTCCGGTAGGGAGGTAACCCCAGTACTCCCCGGAATATATCCGGAACCATGGCCATTGGACAAAAATTGACTTCGGTTCCTAAAACTATAGGAATTTTGTGATCGATTCCAGAAGATTGCTTGAAAATCCGTTAGAAATTGGCTGAGCTGCGTGGTTTTGAATTTTGAGTTTTGTCGTAAAATGGGGGTTGGGTACGTACGTGTTAAACTGATTTTCATTGTTGAATTTTTCCTTCTTTTAGTCATTGACTGTTCTTTCGGGCTTCGCATATTTATATTTTTTTGAATTTTTTTATTCTGATCATGCCTTTATTGTGTCATGTATTTATATTATTTTGTGTTTCACCTAATTTTCATCGTTAATTATCTTCTATTTTATCATAGACTGTTCTTCCGATTTCGAATATTCATATTTATTGGTATTTTACCTGAAAATATTTCATTCTAGAATTTACACTTTGTTCAAACATAGGTTATGCTTCAGGGGTATAGTAGTATGGTCCACTCAAAATTTTCATCAAAGTGTTTCGAGGCTTTATTTACTTAAATTTTAGATAGTTTAGTTCTTTACTCATTTTCATCAAAATGATCATTTGAAATACAGTAATACCTCGATGAGTCGATGTTCAATGTACATCATTTTTAGCTTAACATACATAGAGATCTCTCTTCGCTTGTGTAGTCGGATCGGGATCTGACGACCAAACTGACACAATCTCACACAACCCTACTTCATTGAGCGCCGTTGCTGATGAAGCAAGTGTGTAGGAGCCGGACAATACTAAATGCTCATCCTACTTGATTGGCATGTGGTCATTTCGGCCTTCCGGGCTTTCGACCTTTTATCTTCGACCATTCAACCTTTTGTCCTTTCCACGTTATGTTCTTTCGACCTTTTGTCCTTTCGACCTTTTGTCTCTTCGACCTTTTGTCCCTTCGACCTTTTGACCTTCGACCTTTTGTCACAGATTCCTTTCCAATAATCATCTCTAATTTCTTAACTCCCGCTTTTTATTTATCACCGCTTACTTCTTACTTCTCACTCCTCACTTCACATTTATTATATCTCACCAGTCACTTCTCACCACTCGCTTACAAATTCTCATTTCTCACTTCTCATTTCTCACTCTTGCTTCTTATTTCATACATCTCACTACTCACATCTCTCACTACTCATTTCTAAGTTATTCATCAGTACTCACTTCTCTATTCGAAAATCTCTCTTCGTCTTTCTCATTCCTTACTTCACACACTTAACAAGGCATCAAATTTCAACTATTCGGCCAAATGGCATTCGACCAAACGGCATTCGGCTAAAGGTTGCGGAACAGTTAATCAAATACCCTTCCATTTCAGGACAACTTTCATTCAACCTGGCAAAGACACTCTGGGCAGCATGATCGAGAAACTGGGGAAAGGGATGATCGACGGAGTCATTCTGATTCCCTTGGACCAAGCCGCCTATCACAACATGGTTTCTCCGAAACGGGAATTCGTCTACGTAGCCAAGCAGCATGTGGGTGTCTATCCGGTGGGGTTTTACTACCCAAAAAAGTCCCGTCTGACGAAGGTGTTCGACGACCAGATTCGGAACATTCAAAGTACGGGGCTGATCGAGTTCTGGCTTAGGCGATACGGGGATTATGACTTTTTCAAAAAACAGACAGCGAGTGGAGGCCCCAGGAAGTTGAGCAATCAACACTTGGCAGGGGGTTATCAAGTTTTCGTGGGTTGGTTGGTAATGAGCTGTGCGGTTTTCGTGATAGAACTGCTTTCGCTGAGATGTAAGTGGTTGAGGAGGCTACTGGTGTCGATTATGCAAACAAATGAGTTCGACAGATGATTCCGTTCTCCTTCTGTACAGATAAAGCATGCATGTCGCAATTGACAAACAGCAGAGCAGCAGAAAAAAGTATTGCACAGGAAAATAAATAGACCATTAAAATCTAATCAGTCAAATCTGCAGTATTGTTCGTTAACTCATAAATCACATCAATTATCTAAATTACAAAACCGGCACATTAGGCATTATGCAGTCCCACATGCGACCCAATCATGTTGCACAAAACTCTGTTCCTACTGTTGATGTCGTTGGCCCGAGCAGCCCTGAAAATCGATTTCCCTACGTCACCGTTAATAGAAACCACCGTCGACATATTGCTGCGTAATTTTCAAGGCCCTTTTGTGTCCGTCTGGATAGTCCAAAATGGTTCCTCACTGCAAGCGGAGAAGCAACTGGGGGACGTTCTAGATGCAGTAATCGCCCAACTTCGTGGTACCATTCCCGTACAATACAATACAAATAGAAACAAAGTCCAGCTTAGGCCTTCGAACAGGAATGTCCTGCTGGTCAATGATTACGAGGCGTTTCACAACCTCTACTCTGCTCTATCTTTGAAACAAAATGATTTCTCCGGTCGATATCTGATCGTCGTAAGCTCCGTGATCGATAAGTCGTTCGTGCAAAAGGTATTCGACGATCTGTGGAAGTTGCAGATCGTTAATGTTGTGATGGTTGGAATGAATTCCCATCTGAATCTCAAAAGGTGGACTTATTTCCCGTACTTCGGGGAAGGTTGTGGGCAAGCTCGATTGATCAGACTGGGACCGGACGATGAGTTGTATCCAGATAAAACCGGAAACTTCCACGGGTGTCGGATGAAAGTTGGCTCGTTTGAAACACGACCCTTTACCATCATGAACCGTTCGGTTGAAGAAAGTTTGACGATGAATGGCTTTGAGGGAGATCTGCTGGATTTGTTGAAGGCAAGACTAAACTTCAGCATCAAGATATACGAACCAGGAAACGGCGAACAATGGGGTTATGCACTAGCGCAGAACAGCACTGGATTGGCTGGGATGATTCAGGACAAGAAGGTTGATTTTGGCATCTCGTGTATGGGGATATCGGTGGCTAAAAACGAGATTCTGCAGCCTGGAATCGCTCACTACACTACGGCCCTAGTGTTGGCGGTCCCAAAAGGCCGTCCATTTACTCCAATGGAAAAGCTGTTCCACCCTTTTGAGATTGAAGTTTGGTATTGCATCGGTGCCATTCTGTTGGGATCTACAATCGTCATAACTAACGTTGAGCTGGCTGCTGAAAACGTTCGTGACTTTGTCTACGGTAGGAAAGTTCGTTCACCTTACCTCAATCTAATACGAGTCCTCTTTGCCACCACTATGGTAAGGCTACCCACAAGAAACTTTGCGCGAACTCTTCTATTCCTATGGATTTACTTCTGTTTCGTGATTCAGTCTTTGTACCAGGGAGCGCTGTATCGATATCTACAGACAGACTCTAACCTACCACCGTCGCAATCAATGAGCGAAATCGATCGAACCGACGCACTGTACTACGTAGTGGAAAGTGGCGAACGGTATTACACCGCATTCCCCGATCGCTATCGTCGGGTTCGTCACTTGCCTCAGGAGAAGAACAACATCATCACTCGGCTAGAGTGGATGATGCACCATCCGGAGTCGTCGAACGTAGTGATGGGCTCGTTGGATCACTTGGCCCATCATAACCTGCTGCATCGCAGGAAGGGAGGCTTCATTAACGTCTGCCCGGAATTCGTTTCGACCTACACGGTAGCCATCTACTATCCGAAGGGTTCAATGTTGACGACAAGGTTCGACCGGGAAATTATGCAATTTCAGACTTCGGGGTTGATGAGCCACTGGATCGGCCGGTACGGCGATTACGACTTCCTCCGAGGGAAAAGCGAAGGTTCACAACCGAAGAAGTTGAGCTTCACGCATCTATCAGCGGTATTCGAGATCTGTGGAGCGCTATGGGGCTTAAGTATAGTGGTTTTTGTTTTAGAGTTGACTTGGCCCAGGTATAAATCGATTAAAAAGTTTTTACTTAAACTACGTAGATGACTTTTTTCTGTTAAATAGTTGTTTAGAGTCGTATCCGTTGAAATGCAAATATAGATATTTTGGTTTGAAATCCATATTTATTTTGCCCTGGTGTTGGCTTTTTATTCGTAATTATCCCCGATTGCTTGAAGTCCATATCAGCTACAGCTTTCCAACTCTTCTTCTGCACTCATCAGCCTTTTCACGTTCTGTGGCTACGTACTTACCCGCCCCAAGCTGACAACAGTTGCGACGTTGGAAGCTGGCCTTTGCGTTCCCGTTCATTATCGATATTTATCTTCCAAGTCTGCGTACTCTGACGCTAATGGCCCGCTTTCCGCTGCTACTGCTCTGTACTTCAGCCTCGTTGAAGGATGTCGGCTATCGTCGTCACTCTTGCAACAACATTCCATTGTTCTTCGTACTGGAACATTCTTTTGACGATGTTATCGGTGGTTATGTCCATTTCACTTGCCTCCAACATCGCACTTCGCTTCCAACCGGAGACATGTGGACAAGATATGTTCAGCCGTTTCTGTCACATCTGGGCATTTTGGACAGGTAGGGAAAGTCACATGCTCGAACCTGTACAGGTACCACCTGAAGCACCTCTCCTTCTGGCCATCACCACCCCATGGGATCGAATTAGCAGCTCAGGTGCTGTCTGTCGCTTTCTTTCTCTCTTTGATGGCCTTGTGTAGTACCCGCCTCGTCACTTTGAATAGCTCGATGCGTTCCACCCTCTCTTCCACTGAGCGTGCCCTTTGCAGACCATTTTCTCCATGGTCTGGGAGGCACAATAGGTGTGAAAAATTGGCTTATATTTGATGGGGCCTGGACCCGCCATGCTATTTTTAAAAAAATGGGGACTACAAGACGATTCCTCCACTCGACGGGGAACGTGCGATTCTCCCAGAGATTGTTGGCGAGCTTGAGAAAGATTTCTTCAGCGTCCTTCTGGGATAACCTATCTCATCCGGCCCGAATAAGTTCCCGTTGCACTTGGCAAGGGCGTGGGCCAACTCACCTGCAGAAAAAAGGCAGGTTCAACAGGCCTTGAGGGGGTCCGCAGGAGTAAAGGTGGTATTAAGAGTCGGACTACGAGTGGCAATGGTCCCTTGGAATATGGACGAGTACTGGGAAGTGGTCACCAGGGAGACAAAGTATTCCCCGAGAGTGTTGGCAGCCTGTGCGGGTTTGGAAATTATTTAGTTGCCCTAAACAAGGGGTTGTTCAAAAATTGCGTCCACAGTTTGAGGGGGTCAGGGAGGTCAAGATTTTGTGACAGTGCGGACACTCGGTATGCAAAAAAGCGCGGCAGAGGGGAGAGGGGGGGGTGTCTAAAAATCTCAAAAAGTAGTGGACGTCATATTTGAATCACCCCAAAGGTGGATGGGAACCGCCCTCGATTTACCGATTATCGCGTTTTTCCCGCCTCCACAGTTCGGCGGAGGTTTTCGCCTCCCTGGTGATGATTTTGCATTGCCGGTGCTTCTCTTTAGAGCATGTCCATAAACCACCTAGACTCTTGAAAGGGGGAGGGGTTTCGAGAAAAGCGAATTCCTCTGGAATTCCTGAAGGAGCTGTACATAAAGATCTTACAGAATTTACACATAAACTTCTTCTGCCGTTCTTAAACGAATATCTCCTGAAGCTTAGCCAGAAATTCCCCCTGAGGAGCCCATAGCAATTTCTCTTGCAATTTCTGCACAATTCCACTATGAAGTTCTTTCACAAAGGTGTCATCAAATTCTTCCAAGAATTCCTTCTCGAATTCCACCATATTTTTTTCTGGAGTTCCTACGACAACTCCACTAGATATTTTTAAGAGTTCCTTCAGAAAATCATCCTAGAACTTTTCCACTGATTCCTTCTTCAGTTCCATCAGAAATTTCTAGTCGAAATCCAACGTGAATTATTCAAATTTCAAATATCGCTGCCAAATGGCACGGCAAATGCTGGGTAAAGCGTACCATTGGTACTTCGCGTACCTGAAAGAATAAAATAGACCCCATCTCGCGGTCCTTAGCCTCTTACCCAGCAACTCCTATCCCTACCTCCCCGCGGTGCTGGCCGGGATACGAGCAACCTTAGGGAAGATCGGGTAACCAACCCCGGTGGGAACTATGGTCGTATGCTGACAGGGAAGGGGGGGTTTGCTCCTCTCCGGAGGTGCAAATCTTATTGAGCGTCTGTTCTCCATGTCAGGATCGGCTCACAACAGCGTCTGTTCTCCATGTTAGGGGCAGCTGATCATCGTCCGAGTGCCAGCGAGGGACTCTAAGTGAAACTGTGCACCATGGTCCACCGGAAATAAGGAGGAATGGTCCTCCGGAAATTTAGGGGGTTTGGTGTCAGGCCCTGCAAGCCAGCCTTTAAAAAATCATAAGCAACGAACAATCAACAAGAGAGTACGGACCGGAACCATGGGCGAAGACCACTGCGACGAAAAGGGACTAGCGATTGGAAACTCGGTTCGTAGAACTGCAAATCTCTCAACTTCATCGGGAGCACACGCATACTCGCCGATGTGCTCAAGGACCGTGGATTCGGCATCGTAGCGCTGCAGGAGGTTTGTTGGAAGGCATCAATGGTGCGAACGTTTAGAAGTAATCATACCATCTACCAGAGCTGCGGCAACACACGAGCTGGGAACAGCTTTCATAGTGATGGGCGATATGCAAAGGCGCGTGATCGGGTGGTGGCCGATCAATGAAAGAATGTGTAGGTTGAGGATCAAAGGCCGGTTCTTCAACTTCAGCATAATCAACGTCCATAGCCCACACTCCGGAAGCACTGATGATGATAAGGACGCATTCTACGCGCAGCTGGAACGTGAGTACGACAGCTGCCCAAGCCACGACGTCAAAATCATCATAGGAGATTTGAACGCTCAGGTTGGCCAAGAGGAGGAGTTTAGACCGACTATTGGAAAGTTCAGCGCTCACCGGCAGACGAACGAAAACGGCCTACGACTAATTGATTTCGCCGCCTCCAAGAATATGGCCATTCGCAGCACCTACTTCCAACACAGCCTCCCGTATCGGTACACCTGGAGATCACCACTGCAGACAGAATCACAAATCGACCACGTTCTGATTGATGGACGGCACTTCTCCGACATTATCGACGTCAGGACATATCGTGGCGCTAACATCGACTCTGACCACTATCTGGTGATGGTTAAACTGCGCCCAAAACTATCCGTCATCAATAATGTTCGGTACCGACGACCGCCGCGGTACGACCTAGAGCGACTGAAGCAACCTGATGTCGCCACTGCATACGCGCAGCATCTCGAGGCAGCGTTGCCGGAAGAGGGTAAGCTCGATGGGGACCTTCTTGAGGAATGCTGAAATACAGTCAAAGCAGCCATTAACGACGCAGCGGATAACAATGTCGGGTATGTGGGATGAAGTCGACGGAACGATTGGTTCGACGAAGAGTGTAGACAGATTCTGGAGGAGAAGGACGCAGCGCGGGCGGTCGCGCTGCAGCAAGGTACCCGGCAGAACGTGGAACGTTATAGACGGAAGCGGAGACAGCAGACCCGCCTTTTTCAGGAGAAGAAACGCCGCCTGGAAGAAGCGGAGTGCGAGGAGATGGAACAGCTGTGCCGTTCTCAAGAAACACGCAAGTTCTACCAGAAGCTCAACGCATCCCGCAAAGGCTTCGTGCCGCGAGCCGAAATGTGCCGGGATAAGGATGGGAGCATCTTGACGGACGAACGTGTGGTGATCGAAAGGTGGAAGCAGCACTACGAGGAACATCTGAATGGCGCTGAGAGTACAGGCAGTGAAAGTCAAGGCAGCGGAGGAGATGACTACGTCAGTTCAGCGGACGATGGAAGCCAACCAGCCCCCACCTTGAGGGAAGTTAAGGATGCCATTCAACAGCTAAAGACCAACAAAGCCGCTGGTAAGGATGGTATCGGAGCTGAGCTCATCAAGATGGGCCCGGAAAAGCTGGCCACTTGCCTGCACAAACTGATAGTCAGAATCTGGGAAACCGAACAGCTACCGGAGGAGTGGAAGGAAGGGGTTATATGCCCCATCTACAAGACAGGCGACAAACTGGAGTGTGAGAACTTTCGAGCGATCACCATCCTTAATGCCGCCTACAAAGTGATATCCCAGATCATCTTCCGTCGTCTGTCACCATTAGTGAACGAGTTCGTGGGGAGTTATCAAGCCGGCTTCGTTGACGGCCGCTCGACAACGGACCAGATCTTTACTGTACGGCAAATCCTTCAAAAATGCCGTGAATACCAGGTCCCAACGCACCATCTGTTCGTTGATTTCAAGGCGGCATACGACAGTATAGACCGCGTAGAGCTATGGAAAATTATGGACGAGAACAGCTTCCCTGGGAAGCTTACCAGACTGATCAAAGCAACGGTGGATGGTGTGCAAAACTGTGTGAAGATTTCGGGCGAACACTCCAGTTCGTTTTAATCGCGCCGGGGACTAAGACAAGGTGATGGACTTTCGTGCCTGTTGTTCAACATTGCGCTAGAAGGTGTCATGCGGAGAGCCGGGTGTAACAGCCGGGGTACGATTTTCAACAGATCCAGTCAATTTATTTGCTTCGCGGATGTCATGGACATTGTCGACCGAACATTTGCAAAGGTGGCAGAACTGTACACCCGCCTGAAACGTGAAGCAACAAAAGTTAAACTGGTGGTGAATGCGTCAAATACAAAGTACATGCTTCTGGGCGGAACCGAGCGCGACAGGGCCCGCCTGGGAAGCAGTGTTACGATAGACGGGGATACCTTCGAGGTGGTCGAGGAATTCGTCTACCTTGGATCCTTGCTAACGGCTGATAACAATGTTAGTCGTGAAATACGAAGGCGCATCATCTGTGGAAGTCGGGCCTACTACGGGCTCCAGAAGAAACTGCGGTCAAAAAAGATTAGCCACCGCATCAAATGTGTCATGTACAAGGTGTTAATAAAACCGGTTGTCTTCTACGGACATGAAACATGGACAATGCTCGAGAAAGACTTGCAAGCACTCGGAGTATTCGAGAGACGGGTGCTTAGGACCATCTTTGGTGGTGTGCAAGAAGACGGTGTGTGGCGGCGAAGAATGAACCATGAGCTCGCCCAACTTTACGGCGAACCCAGTATCCAGAAGGTAGCTAAAGCCGGAAGGGTACGATGGGCAGGACATGTTGCAAGAATGCCGGACAGCAACCCTGCAAAGAAGGTATTTGCTTCCGATCCGGCAGGTACGAGACGGCGTGGAGCGCAGCTAGCGAGATGGTGCAGAACGACTTGGCGAGCGTGGGGCGTATCCGAGGATGGAGAGATGCGGCCTCGAACCGTGCATTGTGGCGTCAAATTGTTGATTCAGTGTTATCTGTTTAGATGTTAACTTAATAAATGAATGAATCGCTGCCAAATGATTTTTTCTCACATTTGTCACTAAAAGTTGTAACTAACGTGAATTATTCTAAGAATTCCTGGAATAAGAATTTAAGGAGGAACCCCAGGTAGAATTCTTGAAGGAATTCCAAGAAATAATCCCGAAAGAACTTCACAAGGAAACCGTGGAAAAGCTCATGAAAAATCGAAGGAGAAATATTTGCAAGAACAACAGGAGGATCTACAAGAGTAATTTCTCCAAGAAGAATTTTTGAAGAAACTCCAGGAAGGAATCCTAGAAGAGCTCCAATAAGAATTCCTAAAATTCAACCTGAATTTCATTTTGAGTTCGCCCAAGAATTCATTCTGAATTTTTCCAGAAATTCATTGTGTATACCCCCAGGAATTTATTCTGAATTTCCCCCAGGAATTCATTCTGAATTCCACCAGGAATTCATTTTGAATTTTCCACAGGAATTCATTCTGAATTTCCCCCAGGAATTCATTGTGAATTTTCCCCAGGAATTCATTCTGAATTTCCCTCAGGTATTCATTCTAAATTTCCCCCAGAAACTTATTCTGAATTTCCCCCAGGAATGCATTCTGAATTTCCTCTAGGAATTCATTCTGAATTTCCTTAGGAATTTATTCCGAATTTCCCCAGGAATTTATTCTGAATTTCCTCAGGAATTCATTCTGAATTTCCCCAGGAATTCATTCTGAATTTCCCCAGGAATTCATTCTGAATTTCCCCAGGAATTCATTCTGAATTTCCCCAGGAATTCATTCTGAATTCACCCAGGAATTCTTTCTAAATTCACTCAGGAATTCATTCTGAATTCACCCAGAAATTCATTCTGAATTCCCCCAGGAATTCATTCTGGATTCTCTCAGGTATTCATTCTGAATTCCTCCATGAATTCAATCTGAATTCCTCCATGAATTCATTCTGAATTCCTCCATGAATTCATTCTGAGTCCAGTCCAGTTCTGAGTCGATTTCCTCCATGAATTCATTCTGAGTCTGAGTCATTCTCCAGGAATTCATTTTGAATTCCTCCAGGAAATCATTCTGAATTCCTCCAGGAATTCATTCTGAATTGCTCCAGGAATTCATTCTGAATTGTTCCAGGAATTCATTCTGAATTCCTCCAGGAATTCATTATGAATTCCTCCAGGAATTCATTCTGAATTCCCCCAGGAATTCATTCCGGATTCCTCCAGTAATTCATTCCGAATTACCCCAGGAATTCATTCCGAATTCCCCCAAGAATTCATTCCGAATTCCCCCAGGAATTCATTCCGAATTCCCCCAGGAATTAATTCCGAATTCCCCCAGGAATTCGTTTTAAATTCCCCCAGGAATTCATTCTGAATTCCCCCAGGAATTCATTCTGAATTCCCCCAGGAATTCATTCTGAATTCCCCCAGGAATTCATTCTGAATTCCCCCAGGAATTCATTCTCAATTCCCCCAGGAATTCATTCTCAATTCCCCCAGGAATTCATTCTGGATTCTCTCAGGTATTCATTCTGAATTCCTCCATGAATTCATTCTGAATTCCTCCATGAATTCATTCTGAATTCCCCCCGGAATTCATTCTGAATTCCCCCCGGAATTCATTCTGAATTCCTCCCGGAATTCATTCTGAATTCCCCCCGGAATTCATTCTGAATTCCCCCCGGAATTCATTCTGAATTCCCCCCGGAATTCATTCTGAATTCCCCCAGGAATTCATTCCGAATTGACCCTGGAATTAATTCCGAATTCCCCCAGGAAATAATTCTGAATTCCCCCAGGAATAAATTCCGAATTCCCCCAGGAATTCGTTTTAAATTCCCCCAGGAATTCCCCCAGGAATTCATTCTGAATTCCCCCAGGAATTCATTCTGAATTCCCCCAGGAATTCATTCCTAATTCCCCCAGGAATTCATTTTGAATTCTCCCAGAATTTCATTCTGAATTCTCCCGGGATTTCATTCTGAATTCTCCCAGGAATTCATTCCGAATCCCCCCAGGAATTCATTCCGAATTGTCCCTGGAATTCATTCCGAATCCCCCCAGGAATTCATTCTGAATTCACCCAGGAATTCATTACGAATTCCCTCAAAAAATCATTCTGAAGGCTCCCAGGAATTGATTCCAAATTCCCCCAGGAATTCATTCTGAATTCCTCCATGAATTCATTCTGAATTCCTCCATGAATTCATTCTGAATTCCTCCATGAATTCATTCTGATTTCCTCCATGAATTCATTCTGATTTCTTCCATGAATTCATTCTGAATTCCTCCAGGAATTCATTCTGAATTCCTCCAGGAATTCATTCTGAATTCCTCCAGGAATTCATTCTGAATTCCCCCAGGAATTCATTCTGAATTCCCCCAGGAATTCATCCTGAATTCCCCCAGGAATTCATCCTGAATTCCCCCAGGAATTCATCCTGAATTCCTCCAGGAATTCATCCTGAATTCCTCCAGGAATTCATCCTGAATTCCTCCAGGAATTCATCCTGAATTCCTCCAGGAATTCATCCTGAATTCCTCCAGGAATTCATCCTGAATTCCTCCAGGAATTCATCCTGAATTCCTCCAGGAATTCATCCTGAATTCCTCCAGGAATTCATCCTGAATTCCCCCAGGAATTCATCCTGAATTCCCCCAGGAATTCATTCTGAATTCCCCCAGGAATTCATTCTGAATTCCCCCAGGAATTCATTCTGAATTCCCCCAGGAATTCATTCTGAATTCCCCCAGGAATTCATTCTGAATTCCCCCAGGAATTCATTCTGGAATTCATCCTGAATCCCCCCAGAAATTCATTCTGAATCCCCCAAGGAATTCATTCTGAATTCCCCCGGGAATTCATTCTGAATTCCCCCGAGAATTCATTCTGAATTCACCCAGGAATCATTCTGAATTCCCCCAGGAATTCATTCTTAATTCCCCAAGAATTCATTCTGAATTCGCCCAGGAATTCATTCTGAATTTCCCAGAATTCATTCTGAATTCCCCAGGAATTCATTCTGAATTCCCCAGGAATTCATTCTGAATTTCCCCAGGAATTCATTCTGAATTCCCCAGGAATTCATTCTGAATTCCCCAGGAATTCATTCTGAATTCCCCAGAATTCATTCTGAATTTCCCCAGGAATTCATTCTGAATTTCCCCAGAAATTCTTTCTGAATTCCCCCAGCAATTCATTCTGAATTCCCCGAGAATAATTTCTGCATTCCCCAGGAATTCATTCTGAATTCCCCAAGAATTCATTCTGCATTCCCCAGGAATTCATTCTGAATTCCCCAGGAATTCATTCTGAATTCCCCAGGAATTCATTCTGAATTCCCCAGGAATTCATTCTGAATTTCCCAGGAATTCATTCTGAATTTCCCAGAAATTCATTCTCAATTCCCCTTGAATTCATTCTGAATTACCCTTGAATTCATTCTGAATTCCCCAGGAATTCATTCTGAATTCCCCAGGAATTCATTCTGAATTCCAGGAATTCATTCTGAATTCCCCAGGAATTCATTCTGAATTCCCCAGAATTCATTCTGAATTCCCCAGGAATTCATTCTGAATTCCCAGGAATTCATTCTGAACCCCCAGGAATTCAATCTGAATTCCCCAAAGAATTCATTCTGAATTCCCCAAAGAATTCATTCTGAATTCCCCAAGGAATTTATTCTGAATTCCCCAGGAATTCATTCGGAGCTCTCCAAAGAATTCATTCGGAATTCCCCTAGGATTTCATTCTAAATTCCCCCAGGAATTCATTCCTGATTCACTAGGAATCCATTCTGAATAACCCCAGGAATTCATTCTGAATATCCCCAGGAATTCATTCTGAATTACCCCAGGAATTTATTCTGAATTCCCCCAAGAATTCATTCCGTATTCCCCCTGGAATTCATTCCGAATTCCCCCAGGAATTCGTTTTAAATTCCCCCAGGAATTCGTTTTGAATTCCCCCAGGAATTCATTCTGAATTCCTCCAGGAATTCATTCTGATTTCCCCCAGGAATTCATTCTGAAATCCCCCAGGAATTCATTCTGAACTCCCCCAGGAATTCATTCTGAATTTCCCCAGGAATTCATTCTGAATTTCCCCAGGAATTCATTCTGAATTTACCCAGGAATTCTTTTTAAATTCACCCAGGAATTCATTCTGAATTCACCCAAAAATTCATTCTGAGTTCCCCCAGGAATTCATTCTGAATTCTCTCAGGTATTCATTCTGATTTCTTCCATGAATTCATTCTGAATTCCTCCAGGAATTCATTCTGAATTCCTCCAGTAATTCATTCTGAATTCTCATTCTGAATTCCTCCAGGAATTCATTCTGAATTCCTCCAGGAATTCATTCTGAATTCCTCCAGGAATTCATCCTGAATTCCTCCAGGAATTCATCCTGAATTCCTCCAGGAATTCATCCTGAATTCCTCCAGGAATTCATCCTGAATTCCTCCAGGAATTCATCCTGAATTCCTCCAGGAATTCATCCTGAATTCCTCCAGGAATTCATCCTGAATTCCTCCAGGAATTCATCCTGAATTCCTCCAGGAATTCATCCTGAATTCCTCCAGGAATTCATCCTGAATTCCTCCAGGAATTCATCCTGAATTCCTCCAGGAATTCATCCTGAATTCCTCCAGGAATTCATCCTGAATTCCTCCAGGAATTCATCCTGAATTCCTCCAGGAATTCATCCTGAATTCCTCCAGGAATTCATCCTGAATTCCTCCAAGAATTCATCCTGAATTCCTCCAGAAATTCATTCTGAATTCCTCCAGGAATTCATCTTGAATTCCCAAAAATTCATTCCGGATTCCCCAGAATTCATTCCGAATTCCCCAGAATTCATTCCGAATCCCCCCAGGAATTCATTCCGAATTCCCCAGCAATTGTTTCTGAATTCCCCATGAATTCATTCTGAATTCCCCAGAATTCATTCTGAATTCCCCAGGAATTCATTCTAAATTCCCCAGGAATTCATTCTGAATTCCCCAGAATTCATTCTGAATCCTCCAGGAATTAATTCCGAATTCCCCAGGAATTCGTTCTGAATTCCCCAGGAATTCATTCTGAATTCCCCCAGGAATTCATTCTGAATTCCCCCAAGATTTTTTTTTCTGATTTTCCCCAGGAATTCATTTTGAATTCCTTCAGGAGTTGATTCTGAACTCCCTCAGGAATTGATTCTGAATTCCTTCAGGAACTGATTCTGAACTCCCCCATGAATGCATTCTGAATTCCCCTCGGATTTTTTTTTTCTGATTTCCCCCAGGAATTCATTCCGAATTCCCCCAGGAATTCATTCTGAATTCCCCAGGAATTCGTTCTGAATTCCCCCAGGAATTCATTCTGGATTCTTCCTGGAATTAAGTTTGCTTCCCGCCCGGAACTCATTCTGAATTTTCCCAGGAATTCACTCTGATTCGTTCTGATTTCCTTCAGGAATGCATTCTGATTTCCTCCGGAATTCTTTCTGAATTTCCTCAGGAATTTCTTCAAGAATTCATCCTGAATTCCTTAAGGAATTTCTCCAGGACTTACTTTACGAATGCCTTGTTGGAGTTTCTTCAAGAAATCGCACAGGAATTTCTCCATAAATCCTTCTTGAAGGGAAGCGTTTATCCAGGATATCTTTTCGAAGTTCTTACGGGAATCTTCACTGATGTTTCTTCAGAAATTACTCCTGGAGTTCCTCCAGGATTTCCTTCTAGAAATTCTTCCAAATGTTTCTCCTTTGATTTTCATGAGTTCTTTAGGAATTGGTTCTAAAGGTCTTAAAGTTTCTTTTTGGAGTTCCTCCAACAATTCATCTCGGATTTGATCCAGTAATTCCTCGTGAAGCTCCTCATGGAGTTTCTTCAAAAGTTCATCTCTGGTCTCTCCAGAAACTTATCTTGGAGCTACTGCAGGAATAACTCACGCCAGTTGGAATCCAGAATTAATTCCTGGAGGAATTCAGAAAGATTTTTTTTTTGGCGAATTCAGAACGAATACGTGGGGAGATTCAGAATGAATTCCTGGGGGAACTTCGAAATGAATTCCTGAAGGAATTCGAAATGATTTCCTGGGGGCACTCAGAATGAATCTACGCTATGCGGTCGGGTCTGAGCTTGACGACCGACTGGAAAATAGCTTACACAACCTCACTTGATCAGTACAGTTGCTAATAAAGAATGTGTACAGCCGCCAGACATTCTAAATACTCACGCTCCTCTAATGTGAACGTGTACTATACACATGTGGAAGTGTTGGCTTGAGAAATGGATTGCGAGTGATTTGACTATGCGTCCAATTTGGGAATCTCGAGCTCGTTCAGTGCCGCTAGGTTGCGAAGGCCGACGGAGGTCCTTCGTAGCTTAGTTGGTTAAAGCACCAGTCTAGCGTACTGTAGGGTCATGGGTTCGAGTCCCATCGAAGGGAAAGTGGTTACTTCCAATACATTTTCCAAATCAATATCTTCCACATAACGTACAGATTCTCATATGAGTTTTAACAACATTGTAAACAAGAGATTTGGTTGAAAAACGGCTGAGATCTGGGTGCTTAAAGTTGCCGTTCCACGTTTTTTGCGAGCTTGGTACTTTACGTTACAAATCTTAGCTCGGTACTTGTAGTGTTAAAAAAAATTTTAATATGTAGTGTTCAGTGTGATAAAACATGAGTAACTACTATTATGTGAAGAAACTTACGAACCTGCAGTTTCTGTGGTGATTCTGTGCTGCTAAGGAAAACTCGCAATAATCAAATTGTAAACTGCCATCAACATCAAGTCTGCAATGCTGTAGAGCTATCAAACAGTCGCAAAGCCCTTGGACATAGTCCCTGCTGCCCTTACACGCTAAGGTTCAAATTCGTATTACAATATACTTCAGTCCGACTGGGGTGTTTATTGATAAATCAGACTGAAAAAGCCAAAATATATCAATTAAATTTTGCTATCAAATCACGATTTGCTGTTTTCGTCTGTTCGAGTTGTTTGATATACAAAGAACTTAACCTATCTCACTTGTTTATTTTTTTTATCAAATAGAATTTCATTGGGACAAGAAATTTTTTTTAATGATTCTTTGGGCGCTTTTTGCTACTAATTTTTATTATCGAGTTTTATACATCTCATCGGACTCCCTTTTTTCAACAATGATAGAAATAGACACTCTATTGGAACCAATAGAACCTTTGTGCGCGCTTGGTAACATGTGTGTGTGAGCCATGGGAAGAATTGCAACATTTCAAAACAGTATTAATTAAAAATCGAATCGCACTCGCCGGTTTCGTCTGCGACATCGTCGATTACAACTGTCTACAAAGCACTCAAACGCCAAAACAACACTACTGACGGCCAATCCAAACACCAACAGTTCCAAGCACCCAATGATCTGCGTGATAGTCAACTTCCGGGGATCACGGCTGCTAAGCGAATCCTTCAGGAACACGGACTGCGAAAACTGAGAAGCCCACTGATCGATCATTCCGGCGGTGCTCATCAATCCCAGGATGTAGTTGAACGGATTCAGAACCGGTGACGATCGTTGACTGTAGATTGTTAGCTTCGACAGGTACACCCGATCGCCACCCACTCGCAGTAGTTTTCCGCGTTTGGTAAGCATCCGATTCATATAGGCTACTGCCTCAGTCGGAATGAGCAGGATGTAACGAGTTGAGGAATGCTGCAGATCATCGATTTCCCGTGTCAGAAAACTGGTGAGGTTCGTTTGCTTGAGATGCCGAGAAAATTGTGGAAATGCTTCGAAGACGTAGCTGAAGTTTCGTGCCATCCGAATGTGATAACCTGCGGCGGTATATTCCGGAATGATCTTCGGAGCCGTTTTGTTCACATGTAGTTGATGGAGCTTGAAAAGGGATCCTATGTAGGACGTCCGTATTATTATGCTGTATAGAAGCCAAAAACCGAGTAAAGTTCTAGAAAAGTTACGCATTGGTAAGCGAGGTAGCGATCCACCGAATAAAATATTGAATATGTTCAGAGTGGGCGTAGAGACTAAACGTCCGAATAGGAAATTTTGCACCACACGGTTATGACATTTTACAATGACAACCACCAGGATTGCAATAATGAGAATCAAAGTAATGCAGTACCAAGTGGTGTGCCCAAAGGGCAGAATCAACTGCTCAAGCGAACCGTATGGCTGACCGGGAGGAACAACAATTATCATCAATGATGTGTAATACGAAAAGGTGCTTCCCATGTAGCGATTCCTGTTGTACGTCATTGCCCAATAACCGATAGTGAAGTTAACCACCCTGTCCAGCACAAGCCGTGAAGCTCCTTTCCAGCTTCCAATCTTACCCGTTGTGCCCCATTCTGGTGGCTCTACAAAAACTACGTTCAATGTGAAGTTCAACAACTTGCTCAACACCCGTGTTATGATTCCGTCAAGTCCATTCAGATTGGATACCTTGCCATCAAATCCTGGATCCATCATCATGAAGGGAGGAATATCAAACGTCGCCACCTTAAGTGGGCACCCATAAAAATTTCTCAACTTTTTAGGATAGAACTCTCTCGTGGAGTCCACGAATCGACCTTTGCGAAACAACTTCCACAACAGAGGATGCACTTGTTCGCAGTATCCCTCACCAAATGGAAAATATGTGTAGTAATAAGCATCGCCCGGCGAATCGTCGTAGCTCAACAGTACCCCTACGTTGATCGCGTAATGCGACCACAAATCGTCCATGATCTGTTGAACAGTATTGAAGCTGTTCCGTGATGAATCCGTCACAATTATCAAAAAGTATCCACTGTAGTCATACGTTTGAACCTTCATCTTCTCGCTGATACGGCCGAAGGCCTCAAAGTCATCTACGAAGAAGACATTATGCACCCTGGAGCGGTTCAGCGGACGAGCTTGGATGGTTTCCAACTGTACGCAGATATCCGGCTCAATAGTTGTTAAAATCGCTTCAATCAGATCGATCTGGAAGCGAACGTTTCGCTTGTTGGTCGCCCGTCGTCGAATGTAAAGTTTGTTGCACTCGGATGTGAAGAATTGGTCAACGATGGCAACAGTGGCCCCAATTAGTGGCGATTGAGCAGGCAAGAGGGCAGTAGTCCAGTTGAAGGCGTGAGGATGAGGCGGGACCAGAAAAGGGAGAATCACTAACGGCTGCCACATAATTGATGACGGATTGGTTTTGAATGATGAGGTGTCACGGTGATGGTGCACTTTTATGGCGACGCCGCTAATGGGTTGTATGGAGTTTTTGTCACATGAGGAAAAGTCCGTCCATTAGGATCATCACGCGACAGATTTTTTTTTATCTGAAGAGTGACGAGAAGCTGGAAAAGTATCTAATTCGTAAATCGTCTGAAATTGTTGCACTGACAAAATGTTCACTAGTAGAGAAATTCGTTTTACAGGTGGTTGTGCTGCAAAACATCGCTCGCTGATTTGAAATATTCATAAATTATTTAGGGGAACGGTTCGCCACTTCATCTCATAGCTCCTATTCAATCGCATCAAAAACAAAGCAATGAAAAGGAATTTGGTTTGCTTATTATTTTTGTGATTTTTTTCAGCAGTGAGCACGCATGTTGACAAAAAGAAGCGACGAATTTGGTGCCGTATTTCTTTGTTTAGCGATGAGATGGATATATGTACAGTGAGATGGAGATCGGAACATTTCCCCTAAACCTTATAAATGTTGATTTTTTCCTGAGTAACAGAACTGAGAATCAAAACTATCTGTAATGCGGTGCTTTCTTGAAAAAAGCGGATCTGGAAAAGTAGAAATTATCGTTTATTTTCTGAATTACTTTATGAAATGTTTGATGTCTTGAAATACATGTGCAATATGTATCCAATTTCGTATTATTGCCAAATCGGCTTGAACAAATTAAAAAAAAAATAACCAAAATCGTCTTGTCTCATCATTTTACTGTCGTCGAAGTATTTCAAATAACATTATAAGTAAATGGACCTTTTTTATTCTCCCCAGAAACTTTACATGATGGAATATTAACCTAGAGATCTCTGGTAATAACCAATAAGAGATTGCGTCAGAACTAGGAATATTAGTAACTCTGATTCTTTTTTCCAAATTCTTCTAATTTCTTCGAACATTTATTCATGGAAAACATCATGGTTTTTTTTCAGAAGCATTTAGCAACTGCGATACTTTTTAAGCTTCTGAAGATAATAGGGAAATAAAATAGTGAACATCACAGGAAACTATCAAGAGGAGCTGCTGAATAAATTTAGATCTAGTAAAATTTTTGAAAAAGCTCTTATCATATAGAAGATTATGAATCACAAAAAAAAAACAAAATATCTTGCAGGCGCACTATTCATTCATATTTGATTTGATTGTTGTTGAGAGAAGCAATATTGTAGCAACGGCAAACAAATGGGACATCAGATTCAACGAAGCAAATTTCCCATGCGCGTAAGCTAAATTGAGGCACCATTATATATTGTTTCTCGTTATTTTTCCTTTCTGCTTCCACCAGCCATTCTAAAAAGGACTTTATCCAATCGTATCCATTATCCGATCTGTTATCAACTAAACACATTTTAAAATCGTTAACCTAATGGAACATTTGGTTCATTGTTACGCGAAAGACATCTCTATTTGTTATCCCATTTGCGTGTCCCAATCAATCGCAATGCATGGCGAATGTTGATTGGTAATTGAGTTTAATAGCCATGTCATTTACATCCTTTCATTCGAGCAATGAAATTCAGAACTTAATTATGGGCTTTTTTGCAATGAAGTTCAATAGCTGATTCTTGGCGAAATAATTAACTGCAACAATGAATGTTCACGTCTACACAAAACTCAGCAACACTATGGCAGGTGTAATTCGGTAGCGCAGAGTTTCTTCAAGAAATATAGATACAACCGCCTGAAGCGAGCTTGTGCGAAGAATCTCCAAAAACCTCCGGATGAATCTCACGGAGACTCCAGAGCAATCTCGCATATACACCAGAGGAATCTCCAGCAAATTTAGAAGGAATTAGACGGAGATTTTTTTAAGAATCTTCATGAGAATCAGTATACGAATCTCCCCGAGAATCCGAAAGAATCAACCCGGAGACTTCAAAGAAATCTTCCGGAAACTTCGGAAGAATTCCCGAAGACTCCAGAGAAAAAGCCGAAGACTTCGGAAGAATCCTCGAAGACTCCGTGGAACTTTCTTGGAGACTACGAAGACTACGCACGATTCTCCCGGATATTCCGGAAGATTCACCCGAACATGCCGAAGATTTTTTCCTGAATGTACCGGAGACTCCTTAAGAACGCCGCAGATTCCAGTAGACTCTGCCGGATACTTCGGAGGACTCTCCCGTAAACACCAGAAGACTGTCCCGGAGAATCCATAGGACTCTCCCGGTGACTCCGGAGGATTCTACAGTAGACCTCAGAGGGCTTTCCCGGAAGCTTCAAAGCTCTCTCTGAGGCTCCGGTAGATTCTCACGAAGACTTGGGGGGGACTCTCCTGACGTCTACAGAAAACTCTCCAGAAAATTCTTCCTGAGAATCCAGAGGACACTCTCTCGTTTACCCCAGAGGACTCGCCTGGATACTCCAGAGCACTCCTACATACTCCAGGGACTCTGCTTTGGAGGAATATCCCAGAAAGACTCCGGTGGACTGTTTGGGAGACTACGGAGGACTCTTCCGGAGACTCGGAAGGCTCTTCAGGAGACTCTGGCGGGCTCTCCCGTAGACTCCAGAAAACTCTTCCGGAGACTCTGGAGAATACTTCCGAAGACTCCAGAGCTCTCCCACATAATCCAGATGACTATCCTTTGGAGAAATCTCCCACAAAGAATCCGGAGGACTCTTTCGGAGACTCCGGAGAACTCTTTCGGAGATTTCGGAGTAGTCTTCCGGAGACCCAGGAGGAGTCTTCCGGAGACTCCGAAGAACTCTTCATAAGACTCCGGAGAACTCTTCTGGAGACTCCGGAGAACTCTCTCGAAGACTCCAAAGCTCTCTCGCGGTGACTCACGATGACTCTTTCAAAGACTCTGGAGGACTCTTTCATATTATGATACGATTTGGGACCTCGGGAGTGACGCTTAGTCCCAGAAGGAGACCAGCCTAGCCCCAAGCTTCTGGTCTAAATCCAACGGCAGCCTCCAGGGTGGGCACACAAGGCCTCTTTAGTCTGCCTTGTCCCAACGCGTATCCTCAGGGTCGTATATATTTACGGATTGGTCTCTGGAAGGAATCTGCTTCCCTAACTTACCTTAAACACTCAGTAGAACTTAAAACAAGAACAAAAGGGGACTAGACAATTCGGCTCAAACAAACAATTTAGAATTATGCAATACAAATTTTGAACAATAAGTTTATTTATGGACGATGATTGAACTTAACTGTCGTTGTGGCCATGATGAACGTTGGTCAGGAACCCAGGCGAGTACCGACACTTTCACTAGGCAGAACACAGTCTTTTCAAATTGTCACTAAGACCTCCGAACACCGGAAGGAACCTAACCTGCCACTTCTGACCAACACACAAACACTGCAGTCTATTGCACCACACTAGTTTGGTTCTTTGTACGATGATGAACTAAGTCGACCTAACGCGACCAGCACTAGCTTTGGGCGTGTCGTACACTGGCCGTTGTGGTGCGGTCGAACAAAGTTCCGTACGGAATAAACATAAGTCCAAATATCTACCGTGACGATGTAGCTGCTCACTTTGGCCGAATAATGGTTACCACACTGGCCAACCACGCGGAACTACTGATACGCAAATGGACGGGCGTAAACGGAACGGTCACCAAACGTCACTCCTCCGGATCGGATTTCAAACTTCTCCCCCAAGGCTTTCTTCTGGCTTATTTATACCCAGCCCCGTCATCGCATTTTGATGTTGGTTTCTTCGCTCAACCGCCATACCAAATAATTATCGCCGGTTGGCGGTTCGTTTGGGACTGCAACCCACATAGCACAACCATTTTAGTACAATATTTACATATAGCTGACCAGACGAACATTTAAATTTAAATCTTAACGAAAGAAAACAAGAACATAATATATACATTTTATTTGAACATTAATCTACAAAACTCAACATCTACGTCAGCCAAGGGCTATTAAATATACAATAAACGTTCACACGTTATACATTTAGACATTTACTTACAATGTGACATAAAAAAAATACAATCTTCTTAGTGAGCCGAATTGACCAAGTGTTTAAGGCAGTAAATTGTAACCTGGGAAAGTGACTGGTTACAATTATCCGGAGGACTCTCCTTCAGATGAATGTCTCAAGGACTGCAAGACTCCAGAAGATGCTCCCGGAGACTCCAGAGGACTATCGCGGAGTCTCGGCAGCACTGTTACGGAGACTCTAGAAAACTCTTCCGATATTTCAGGACTCTTCCGAAAACTCTGAAGGAATCTTCAGGAGTCTCCGGAAGACTCTGTCGTAGACCCCAGAAGACTCGTCTGGGGACTCAAGAGTACTCCCACATAATTCAGAGAATCCCCCACAGAAACTCCGGAGGACTCTTCCGGAGACTCCGGAGAACTTTCTTTTACGCCTACGGAGGACTCTCGAAGACTCCAAAGCTCTCTCGCGGTGACTCACGTTGACTCTTGCAAAGACTCTGTAGGACTGTTCCATATTCTCCAGTGGACTCTCCTTCTGAGGAATGTCTCAAAGACTACAAGACTCCAGAAGATTCTCCCGGAGACTCCAGAGGACTCTCGCGAATGACACTCCCGAAGACTCTGAAAGATTCTCCCAGATTATCCGGAGTACTCCTGTTTGGAGGAATGTCGCAGAGACTTCAAGACTCCATAGAACTCTCCCAGAGAATTCAAAGCTCTCTCGCGGAGATTCCGTAGATTTTTTCCGATAACTCCGGAGCACTCTCTCGGAGACTCACGATGACTATCTCGAAGACTTTGAAGAACTCTTCCAGATACTCACCCAGAGACTCCTAAGGAATCTCCCAGATACTCCAGAGGACTCTCCCAAAGACTCCAAAGGGCTCCCCCAGAGACTTCAGGGGATTTTCCCGGAGACTCCAGAGTACTCTCTTGAGGACTCTGGAGGTCTGCAACTCCAAAGGACTCCTTTGGAGACTCTGGGGGACTCTTCCGAAAACTGCGAAGGACTCTTCTGATAACTCCGGATGACTCTCCCGGACTCACAATTAGTCTCCCGAAGACACTGGTGGACTCTCCTATTTTGGAGTCTCCCAAAGACTCCTGAGGAGACTCTTGGAGACTCCACATGACTCTTCTGGAGACTCCAGATTACTCTCCCGGAGATTCCGGAGGACTCTTCTGTAGACTCTACAGCACTCCCAGGACTCTCTTGGAGACGTCGGAGGACTCTCACGAAGTCTCAAGAGGACTATCACGGAGAATCCAGAGAACACTCCCAGAGACTCCCGAGCACTCTCCCAGAAACTCCACAGCTCTTTCCCGGAGACTACGTAGGTGCCTTCCGATAACTCCGGAGGACTCTTCTGGAGACTTTCGATGACTAACTAAAGACTATGGTTAACTCTCCCCGATACTTCAGAGAAATTCCGAAGGACTCTCGCGGAGATCCCGGTGGACTCTTCCATAGACTCCAGAGGACTCTTCTGGAGACACCAGAGGACTTTCCTGGAGATTCCAGAGGACTTTCCTGGAGACTCCAAATGACTCTCTTGGAGAGTTCAGAGAACTCTCCTAATGACTCCGGAGAACTCTCCTGGAGATACCAGAAGACTCTGCCGGAGACTCTTGAGGACTCCCCCGGTAACTGTAGAGCACTCTCCAGGGGAATCCAGAGCACTCTCTCGGAGACTCACGATGACTTTCCCGAATACTCTGGAGGTCATCCTTTGGAGGAATCTCCCAGAAACTCCGGTGGACTCTCCTGGAGACTCTCCGACCAGTTGGTCATATTAAAATGATATCACAATTATATCAAAATGTGTTACAATAATTTTGTTATAAATCCTCTGCCCCGGATGAAGAAAAAAAATCCATGATCGTCATAACATGATTATAACACAATATGGTATAATAATCATGAACAGCAATACTTTTAACTCAACCAATTATAACTTTGATCATTTAAATAACATAATTTGTAATAGATTTAGTTATTTTTATCACTTTTCATGTTATATTTTTTTCAATTGTTTACATATTTAGTATTGTTTTTGTTGAAGCTAGAAGAAACTTAGTTACAATTTTGTTTATTTTAACTTCTAATAGTACATGTTTTATAACAAACTTTGTCATTAAAAACTCTCTAACTGAATAACAAGTTCTGATATAAATCTGTTATCACCTACTCGTTGGGTGCAGATGATTCTCTTGGAAGCTCCGGAGGACTCTCTAGTAGTATCCAGAGGACTACCCCGTAGACTTTAGAGGACTCTCTCGGAGACTACAGAGGACTTTCCTGGAGACTCCAGATGACTCTCTTGGAGACTCCGCAGGAATCTGCTAAAATCTCCGGAGGACTCTTCTGGAGACACCAAAAGACTCTACCGGAGATTCCGGAGGACTCTCTCGTAGTCTTCGGAGGACTTCCCTTTGGAGGTATCTCCCAAAGAATCCAGAGAACTCTCCTGCAGACTGCAGATAACTATCTTAGTGACTCCGGGAGATTCTCGGGAAAACTCCGGGGGACTATGCTGAAGTCTCCGGAGGCAAACTCCCCCAGAGACTTCTTCTTCTTATTGGCATTACATCCCCACACTGGGACAGAGCCGCCTCGCAGCTTAGTGTTCACTTAAGCACTTCCACAGTTATTAACTGCGAGGTTTCTAAGCCAAGTTACCATTTTTGCATTTGTATATCATGAGGCTAACACGATGATACTTTTATGCCCAGGGTAGTCGAGACAATTTCCAAGCCGAAAATTGTCTAGACCGGCACCGGGAATCGAACCCAGCCACCCTCAGCATGGTCTTGCTTTGTAGCCACGCGTCTTACCGCACGGTTAAGGAGGGCCCCCGGAGACTACGAAAGTATTTCCTTCATATTAAGTATATCCACAGAGAAACAGACGTCTCACTTAGAACAAAAAGCAATCAAAATCATCGTCACGGAAACATTATCGCCCAATGCTAAATACAACGTAATTGGACAATCGGCAACCAGATGGCGGTAGTGAGCAAACACATACAAAATCGATGGAAGCGCCATCGGTGGCCGATCGACCACCTACAAAAATTGAATCTACCGTTGAAAAGGTAAACGATGGAACATGTGTTGAGTGAGACGTCTGTTTCTCTGTGCTATATCTGTTTTGTAGTTCGATTTGAGCACTCTGTGAAACATTTGAGCACAGAGAAACAGACGTCTCTCTCAACACATGTTCCATCGTTTACCTTTTCAACGGTAGATTCAATTTTTGTAGGTGGTCGATCGGCCACCGATGGCGCTTCCATCGATTTTGTATGTGTTTGCTCACTACCGCCATCTGGTTGCCGATTGTCCAATTACGTTGTATTTAGCATTGGGCGATAATGTTTCCGTGACGATGATTTTAATTGCTTTTTGTTCTAAGTGAGACGTCTGTTTCTCTGTGATTTGAGAGTCAGTAAGATTTACTTATGACAGCATGCGTAAAGGTATACTGTAAAACCTCTTTTTACGCTCCCTCTTTTTGCGCCCCACTTTTTATGTTCAAAATTCGAAATATCGCTCCCTCTTTTTACGCCCTATAGGAGCGTAAAACAAGTTTCAAGCATTTATATGAAGCAAATTTGGATTAGTTTCGGAAGATGTTTTTAGATGATCTAAGTACTACGGATGTTCTGGTAAAAGGATTTAAGCTTGCATGCGAAGTGGTATTACCTGTTGTTATGATCTACGAACTCCATACAGTGAAGGTCTGTTGATCAACCTTCGTAATGGAGACAGTTATTAAAGAATAAACAAGTTGTGTGACCCCTTCTAGGTATATGTTTGTATTCCAAGTAGTTCTTGTTGTTGTCGTGGGCCACAGGCAGTCTACAAACTCCATAGAGTCAAGGTCTGTGGATCAACCTCCGTCATGGAGACAGTTATTGAAGAATAAACAAGTTGTGTGACCCCTTCTAGGTATATGCTTGAATTCTAAGTAGTTCTTGATGTTGATCTTAAGGCCTATTCCAGAGTTTTCTGACCATTACCATGACGGATGACCATGAACCTATGCAATGGACGCATTATATTATATGTACCACAAAGAGGTTGTACCACTTTTGGAATAAGCCGAAAGAGCTCTGGTTACGCGTGTAGATCTTATGGCCTTTTCCAGAGTTTTTTGGATGAGCATAAACCTATGCAATGGACACATTCTATTCTTTGTACCACAAAGGGGTTGCACCATTTTTTAAACAATCCGAAAGATCTTTGATTACGCGTGTAGATCTTAAGGCTTTTTCCAGGGTTTTCTTGGATGACCATGAACATATGCAATGGTTGCATTCTATCCAATGTATCACAAAACAAAGGGTCAAGCTCCAGGAGGTTCTCGAAAAACTTTAAATACTTGAAAATGATGATGAACGTCTTACTGTGCGTCATCAAGGATCTGCACCACTTATGACTTCTTGATTTCTTGGCGTACCAAGAACATCTTAAGGCCTCAGCACTCAAACAATTGGACGACCATTATAACGAAAACAATTTGGACGGCCTCAATACCGAAATGGGTAAAAGACACATCTTAAGACTGAAAGTGAGTTAAATAACAAACTTTGCTTACCCGGAGACGAGCCAGCCTCGGGCTGAAAGTCTCCTTAATAAAGACAAAAAAAAACTTTGCTTACCTAAAAGATTGCGAACTTTTTTTAAGCTCCAAATTCCAAATTGTTATTATTCCACATCTAAAAAAAACATTCTTATTTGTAATGCAATGTTGCACCCCAAAACATACCATGAAGTGAGGAGACTTATTGTGTGTTATATGCACCTGCTGAAATTCGAAACTAATCAAGATTTTTTCGTTGTGTTTTAAGAAAGGATGACAATAAAAATGTATACAACGACTATTTCTCATGCACATAAAACGCGACGCGAGACTTGACAGAACACTTATGGTGCTTACAAACTAAAAACGATTTTTAACCTACCAGAACTTGCATGGTCCTGAATCTTTTGCACGCAGTAACACCACTGCAAGTGTGCTTTTAACGAATATGTTATACTTTTTCCGAGGGTACGAATCCTGAAAGATGAAAGTTTACCTTTTTTGTTTACCAGTTTTGGGCTCGATGCTGCCCATCTACGGGTCATGGTCTAACTGCTGAGCCTCCAAGAGTTTCCCCCAAATTCTTCTGGAGGTTTGTCCGACATCTCCCGGAGTATCCTGAGGTTCATTGGGAGTGTCCCAGAGGAATCTAAGATCAAAGATTTCTCCGCAGTCTCCGGGAGAGTCCTTCGGAGCCGCCAAGAGATTCCTTCGAAAGAGAGACCTTCGAAGTTTTTGAGAAAGTCGTCCAGATGATGAAAAATCGGATGAAAATGCATGATGGTGACTTATCTGCAGATACGGCATCTGAAAAGTGCATAGGGGAGGAGGTTCGGTTGTGGGCACCGTTCGGTTATGGGCACCCCTATGTATCTTTTGACAGATAAGAGATGCTGTCATTCTGACAACCGTCATTTGTTTGCTATAATAGCATGATGTTTTGTGCTCAATATCAAACCGGATGGGCATCTCTACTTTGAACTAGAAACAAATAAATTTTTCGTACAAGAAAAACAACACGAAAGTTTTTTTGGCCTTTTCAAAGTGTCATAAATTAAAGGATTTAATTCAAAAAGTGAGTTCTAATGCGTATTTACACAGTGTATTTAATCTATTTTGAGGCCCAATGTCGATTGCCATCAAAATTTTAGCGCGATTTTTTTCTTCTTCTCGTTCCAAAAAGGCTAAGAAATTCGGTTGTGGGCACCTTTATTGGTTCGGTTATGGGCACCCTCATTTTATTGATAAATCATTCAATATCGTTTTACTTGTCCTTACTACTAACTTATTTTTAATAACGTTTTAAGTCAGTTTTTATAATTAGTTTGACATAATTGTTCGAAATAATGAGTTTATTTAATATTTTTGTTGGGCATGTCTAGTCATTATACACACACTTTTTGGAACAAAGCGTTGACCGATTTGCTTGCAACATGGTCAGGGGAATGCTTTCCCATTGTTTCCTATTGAAAATTGGTTAGATCGGACTATGGGATCAAAATTTATGGCCAAAATATTATTTTTTGTAATGAACGAGAAAGGCACTATTGCCGCTAGGGAGATTAATCAGGATTTTTTGACTGTGATGCATACCAATAAAACGTAAATCAATGAAAAATTAAAACCCATTTACCTAAAGTTCTATTTTAGACCTTTCTATGTGATTTTTTTCAGCATCCTCCTTAATGCACCGAGGAAGGCATCATCACTGCTAGGTGAATTGATTTGAGTTTTTTAGCGTCTCTTGGCTTGTCTTTAAATCTGGGTGGTTTTTATTCATGCTTCTTTATTTTTAGCTAAGTTTTCAAGGGTGCCCACAACCGAACCACGAAATGAAAATGTCCAAAAATGTCAAATTTTCTAAATTGTCAATATTTTTTTTCTAAATCGATGGAATCATATTAATTTCTTTGCTAGTAGTAAGGTTATAAGTTTAGCTTTCGATTGCTATGCAAATGTCGACATAAGATCAACCAGGGCCAAAGTTATGGACCAAACACAAAAGGGTGCCCACAACCGAACATCCTCCCCTACTATTTGCCCAGCATTTCAAGAAGGCTTTTACAAATGCAGTACTCGGCCCATCTCAAGTAGACGAAGCTCCGAGATACTCCATTGGATCGTTTCGATTTTGGAATTTTTGAAATTTCTGAAGAACAAGTACTACAGGCACTCCGAAAGCTCAAGTACTGCACAATACCCGGACCGGATGGCATTCCATCGTCTCTGCTTAAAAAGTGCTCTGCTGATTTACTGGTACCATTGGCGAAGTTATTCAACCGTTCCATTCAGAGGGCGACCTTTCCCATCGCGTGGAAAACGTCATTCCTATCTCCAATCTACAAGAAGGGAAACAGATGTGTCATTGCGAACTATAGGGGTATAACATCGTTAAGCGCCTGTTCAAAGGTTTCGGAATAATCATGAGCTCTCTTCAGTACCTGCAAGCAAATATATTATATTAACAATATGGTTCACTTCGAGTTTTCCCATACAACGAAATGGCGAACAATTTGCCGGTGATAACAACATCATCTAGCGAGCAAAGAGGAATCTAAACATGTTTTTTTCTAGCTTGTGCTGGAAAACCCTCCTGCCATCTTCCGGTGAGTAGTCATACAGTTGTTCGATGACATTTTACAGTGTGGGGATGTCCATACATTTTTCAATAAATCGATTATCGACTTTGTTAAATGCAAAATATCGACTTTGTTAAATGCAAACACTACTGTAAATATTTCGATGAAGCAGTGCAAAGCAGACAAACTACACCTTTGCTTCAATCGTTCAAACTGTGAAAGCCGTTCCGCAAACATTAAAATGATTGTTCCACTGTAAACATTTCTATCATTTTCTTCAGCAAGAAATTTGATTAATTCTTTCTGAATATTATCGATATTATTCCAATGCATCATTCTTCTTCCTCTTCGGTGTCCTAAATTCCTACTGGAACTTAACACCTGCGTTGCAACATATTATGAATTGAAAACTTTTTGCTGCCCACCATTGATTGAATGAATATGTATCTTTAGTGGAAAGCCATGAAGATGACACTCATCCGATTGCGTTTTGTTATGTTACGCTTATCATAATGGGTATGATTATTTGGCTACATTTAGACATGGAAAGTGAATTGAACAAGTCGCTTGGATTAAACGCGTCCAAACACCTTCGCTCAACTCACTTGAACGGACAGTAAGTTGAACATGTTCAACTCTTGGCAAGTAAATTGCATTAAACTAAGCTGTTCAATTCACTTGCCCTTTCAAAACGTAGCATTACGGTGAGATATTTCGGCTAAACTTAATTACGCAGAAATTTTATTGTGCTTTCTCGATTTCGTATCCAATATCAGATATTTTTTGGGATTTAATAGATTATTTTTCGATACTTTCGCAATAAAAACTAGTTGAACGTACCCGACCTTGCTCGGGATTATACTGATCGCTCTCCACATCTCGATATTGAAGGGACCATCGAGATAGGGAGAGATCGAGGAATGGAAGGAAAATTTAAATGGGTACTAGATCCAAAACAGCTTGTTGCTATGAAAAACGACAACAAAACAAATATCATTGCTGATTGTTGATCTGTATTGTTATCGTCCAAATATGGTCTAGTAGCCTAAAAATTTGAACATATCGACATAGGGAGAGTGAATCCAGAACAAAATACTATTACCGTGCGGGACCGAAATCCGTACAGCACCGAAATCCGTCCAAAACAAATCTCCACCCACCAAACGCGGAGTTTGTGCCGCCATTTTGTTTTCGGGTAGAGCATAATTGCACCAAAAGCAACTGTGTTTTAATTGCTAATTGCGAATCATTACATAAGATGAGCGGAATACAAATCGAAGGGATCGCTCCTCAAGGTGCGTATCGAACAATTTTCAGTGGTAGCTTAGTCAATAAGACTGCTTCAATTTAAATATTTAATTAAAAACTAGCTGTACGGATTTTAATCCTTTGATTCGAAATCCGTCCACGGTGGACGGATTTCGAGTCAGGAGTAGTTGATTTAATTCATTATTTTATCATGTTTTTCGTAGTTTTTAATGAGTAAATGTGAAACAGTTCAAAAGTAGAAGCTTTCATGCTCATGTGTTGATGACAAATGTTTTATTTACATTCGATTCCTATTTTCTAATGACTTTTTCATATCCTAAGGTGCTTAAGTGTACGGATTTCGATGCCCCACGGTACTACACATCGGGATAGAAAGATTTCAAGATAGGGAAGTTATCGAGATGTAGAAAGCCAAATAGTATTAACGCATTTGCCCAAAAGTACACGCGGCGGTCCCCACAGGAAACGACGCACCGCGCTTTTTGCTGCCCGTATACTCGATTCTTATGGGGAGATAACATTGCGGCGTTTCCTAAGGTGCGGTTGTTCCTTTTGAATCTGAAACGCCGCGTGGAATCTTGTGCAAATGCGCTTTTGGAAACATCACAACAGCCGCGCGGTGTATCGTATTGACAGCACCCTACAATATGTAGATTGAAGGGACCGAGGAAACCATCGACATAGGGAGAGATATCGAGATATAGAACATCGAGATTTACAGAGTCAACTATATTTTGCATTCTTACTGTCAATTGTTGAGTTCATTCAGCGCCACACTCTAGATCATTTTTAGCGCGATCGTATTGGGTTTCCTTACAACTCGCTTTAAAATTGTATTTTCACAATTTCTCAACTTTCTCCTCAAAATTTAGTGATCCTCAAGACGAATCGATTAATGAAAAACCCGTACAAATCGGTCAACCCGTTCGTGAGTTATATTGCCTCAAAGGAAATGCAAACTCATTTTTATATAGAGAGATTGTACCACAAACGTAATTATGTTTGAATTGTATTTATATCAGACTCTCATATCGGGCAGTTTGTTCACAAAAGTACGTTTCTCTCTGTCAAATCATATTCTCAAATTGATAACAATTTTGGAATTCTCAAAAATGGGATTATGCATGCGAGTTAATTTGAAAAGAAATCATCATTGATTTTATAAAATCAAGATAATTCAACGCGGTGTGTGACAAAAAAAAATAAGCATCGCTAATACTTTCACTACGTGAAAATATAGCTCTTATGGGCCAAACACATGGGGAAACTGTCAAAACGGACGAAAACGTGTCCATTGGGTTTGACCCTTTACACCTTCATTTCGTGACTATTTGAAAAAATCTACCGAGGGTCCCATACAACTTTTTCTCCCTTAAACGGAACCTTTTAGTTGTAAAACAGTCAATTATTTACCACGTCACTACTAAATGAGTTTCCTCGATTTTTTCTTCCAATCATCATATAAAAATTAAGGAGGAATCGATTATTACCAAGTTATAGTCTAAATAACTTGTTTATTGAAGCTCAAGCGTCAAAGAGCATAACGAAGCCAAACTCGATAAATGTATGAAATCCTCTGAAAATAGCTGAGAAACGCTTGGATGGAGATTATGCACTGCTTCGATATCTTTTTCTCATATATACCCAATTCTTTCTAAACACCTGCCAAAATTGAAACTTGTTATGCGAATGAATAAGTTTAACTGGTGTCATACAATTATTCAAAACGATTGATCATGCTAAACAATAATCTACCATAGTAATATAAAAGCCTTCCTTAGCCATGCGGTGATATCCCAAGCAACATTACAAGTTTTATTCCGCTCTAGGGATGGTTTTCAAATATCAATTTAAAATAATTGTAACAGCAATATATAATCTCCCTTGAATATATTGATACTTCTCCTAATATATTTATAATGCAAATCAACTACCAAAAAGTGTTTTACGTGGTGAAAACATTGTCTAATCATGAATTATTGGAACGATTAATTGAGATGCGGTTTACACTGAGTGAAAGCTGTTGAGTATTCCTTTTAGCTATGTAGGTTTTCTTTTAACCTGCGCTTGATGGAGAAACTTCATTAACAGTACAACGAAAAATAATTTTCTCCATACTAATTTGCATGCAAACTTGAAACGGCTTGTGCTAAATTAGTTTTAATCCAAATGAGCTCAAATTTTCAGGGGAAACTCAGAACATGGTAAAGAATCAGATGAGCACTGTGGATCAAAATCAATTTTTTGAACCACCCTAATGCTCATCTCACATCATCCTTGAAAATGTGATAAAAATCGTTACGTTTTAAAAAATCCTTAAGTCTTGAATGTCTGAATTCCATCTATAAATCTATAAATCTCTAAATCTCTACGAATTTTGTTAATTTACATTTAAACTAAAAAAGTGTTACAAAACATAAGTAAATTGATCAGGGTCACTTCCTTGCTGTTAAAAAATACCAGTGAGTTTAACCTTTGCCTAGCGGTAATGTTTGCTTGCCAAATGTTGAATTCAATAAATTCGGCTCCGTAAGTGTGTGTGCATAACGATCGTCATATGTTGGATAGTTTAATTATAACGTGTATCGTGTATCGTGGCGCCACATGTGGGGTCGCCAGAATTTCGTGAGAGTGAATCATATTGTTAATATATTATGCATCTCGAGATAAAATAGAGTACTGCGGCTTCCTGCTTCCGAGCCTGCGAGTGTAAGACCGCCGCAGCATTCTAGTGTCGAATTCGTTTTTAAACCTGGGTCAGTGCCAACCCGAACCCTGAATAAAAAAACATTTTCAGTTCCATCTGTCATTGGATATGTTGGTGTGCGTAGCATCGTGTTTGTTTTGATTCGAAACATATGATCCAGATGATCGCGGACATCCAGTGCACTGGCAGTGCGTTGGCCTTGACTAATAAGATCATGATAAATAAATAAATATGTTCAAGTGCGTGAACTGATTTTTGCGGTAGTGGAATTTACTTTTGGGCGAATATAAATAGGGGAACTGCTCCTGGAATTCATCTCATGGCTCCGATATTCATCCCATCAAAACCAAAGCAATGGGAAGGAATTTGGATTGTTTATAATTTTTGTGCTTTTATTCAGCAGTGAGCACGCATGTTGACAAAAAGAGGCGACGAAATTGGTGCTGTATTTCTTTGTTTCCCGATGAGATGAATATATTTATGTTCAGTGAGATGGAGATCGGAAAAGTTCCCCTATTATGCTAATTATATTCAATAATCCCGTGCACATTTTTATACCACGAATTCCGTATAGAATTCATGTAAAAGAGATTTTCTATTTTACAAAAATTCATCTATTTCTACAAATTTTTTTTTGGGGAACTCATTGGGGAAGCATGAAATAAAAGTTCTCCAGGATTCGCTAATTTTTTTCCTTGCTACCTCTCCTGATAAAGGTAGCCTCAACACCTCGGGAAAAATTTCCGCCGGATTCCGGGCCCCGTGCATTTTCAATTTTCAAGAATCTCAGAATTGCTCAAGGGACTTCCGGGGGAATTTATGTACGAAACTTGCAGAGCAATTCCTGAAGGAAACTTTGAGTAAGTTCCTGTATTCCAGAAGGATTCCCTGAAGGAATTATTGTAGGAATTTCCAAATTAATTCCTGAAGCAACTTCCAGAGAAAATCCTGGAACAGTATTCAAAGATATTCCTAGAAAAATTTTCAAAGGAATTCATCTCGAAAGGATCCCTTGGAAAACATATGGAGGAATGCCTGAAAATTCAAGAAAGAATTACTGAAAGAATGTCTGAAGTAATTTCTGGCAGAATTCCCGAAGAAAATTCTGAAACGCACGAAAGAGTTTTTGCAAGAATTTCAAAAGAAATTCTGCATAAGAAATAATTCTATTCGGTGTTCCTCAATTATATTTTCCTGACATTTCCTAGCGGATTTTGTGAACGGGTTTCAAGGGGAATTCCCAAACTACATAATTCCATCCACCGACCTAATTTAGGACACAAAATGTGAGGAAAACCTGAATGAACTTATGACAATATGAACTTCCCTAACAATTATTTTTAAAACTGAATCTAGACAACAGTACTGGATTAATTTCATTTAAAACTACAATTACAAATATCACAAAATTCCAAAAAAAAAAAAGATTTTCAATGCGCATTTTATTCTAATAAACCTACAGTTTCGTTTCTCCCTTCTGCTTGTTTATTCCGCCCAGTCCCACCCACCCACGTGGTTTTGACAGTTGAAGTACATTTGTATTGGTGAACCCGGTGCGAAACCGTGAAACAACACAGTGCGAACCCGACAGCTTTGGGGTTGGAACTAGTGCGAACCTAGTTCCAACCTGAGCGAATAAAAAAACGCTTTGACAGCACTTAGGTTGGAACTGGTTCCAACCTAGGTTGGAACTTTTTAAAAACGAATTCGACATAGGAAAAGATTAGCGCGACAATAGTACATTTGATAAAAGTGTTGCAGTCAAATGAGCAAACAGCAACATGGTGTGCGAAACAAAGAGCGAGTAGGTGCACCGGCATGGTCCCGCCGGATACAGTTCAACGAGCTATATCAAATTTATTATACATTTCCACAAAAATATGCCTACCACACTTCTGCTATAACATTTGATTTTCCATTTGCATTCGATTAAACATAATCGATTAAGTTTGCAAAAAAACATCAAGCATCCCTATTTCTTTCCATGATGACATTTTGAAGTGTGTGTAAAACGATCGTCATATTTTGGGTAGTTCGATTTACGTGTGTATCGATCCTTTCGGACGCGAGTTGGCGCCACATGTGGTGTCGCCAAAATTTCGTGAGATTGAATCATATTGTTAATATAGTATATTTGCAAAAAGGCAGGTCCGATCAGAGGACCTTTTTCTTTTGATCCTTTCGCACAGGCTGTGGCTTGCCAGCAGGAGCTGCACGAGTCGCTAGTGTCCCGAGTTGCTAGCGAACCGTCATTAGACTCACCGCCATCTGCCACGCCGGTGGCGAATCGTCATCAGACTCACGGCCACCTACCACGCCGGTGGCGAACCGTCAGCAACGTCTCGAGCTACTGTTTCACCGGTGGCGAACCGCCATCACCAGCTACAACCTACCTCGAAAACTAACAAATCTAACAAAGACTCCAGAGCACTCTCCTGCAGACTCCAGGTGACTTTCTTGGAGGCTCCGGAGAACTCTTGGGAAAATTTCGTGTTTTTAGAAATGATAACATAAAAAAGTATAGACACAAAGACCATTTCTCATGCACATGAAATGCGACGCGAGACTAGACACAACACTGGAACTCGCATGGTCCTGGATCTTTCAGGCAGTAACACCACTCTTGTGAACTGCAAGCGTGCTTTTTCCGGTGCGAATCCTTGAAGATGAAAGTTTATCTTTTTTTGTTTACCAGTCTACGGGACGTGGTCCAGCTGCTGAGTCTCCAGGAGATTCCTCAAAATTCTTCCGAAGGTTTGTCCGAAATCTCCCGGATATTCCTCCGTAGTAGCCTGAGGTTCATCCGGAGTGTTCCTAAGGATTCTAAGGAGGTTCTTTCAAAGATTTCTCCGCAGTCTCCGGAAGAGTCCTTCGGAGCCGCCAGCCAAGAGATTCCTCTGAAGTCGCCCAGAGACTACGAAATAGTCCTCCGAAATCTCCGGAAGAATGTTTCCGGAAATATTCTCGGAGTTTCTGGAAGAGTTATCCAGGACCATTCGGGACCACGTCCAATAGATAGGCAGCATCGAGCCCGAAACAGGTCGACAAATTCGTATATTTAAAAAATCGTATAATTAGGTTTTGTGTCCTGCATCGCGTCGCGTTTTATGTGTGTGATATAGTTTTTACGTTAGCAAAATCTCAAAAAAAATGAGTGCAGCAGTTCTCATGCCTTTTTTGAAAGTAAGTTGCATCATTATTAGATATTGAGGTGTTTTTTGTTTTTGTTTTTTCATGTTTTTGACCTCAAGCTTATGACCAAAAAAATATGCCCTGCTCGTTGATTTGTAGCGACTACAAGCATTAAGCCGTGTAATCCACATGAACAACTAAACTATCGAACTACTGTTAGAGCAAAATGAAAGAACTATATAAATGGCATTTCAATTGAAGAGGTTAAAGATAATCAGTAAAATGATAACGAGGTTTGTATTCATTCTTTTTTGCTGGAATGGATTATTCTATTTTTAAACCATGGGGGCTGGTTAATACCGTCAATTACTAATTGATAAAAAGCTGGCATTATTTGAAGGTTACTTTCTTTGTGATTCATTTTTCCTGTAGAAGTCACAATACTAACATGAAACTAATACTCGCGTTGGTTCTGATAGTCTCGCATTTCGATATACTGACCATGGACATGAACCAAAAAGTAACGTCTCACTTGATCGCTGAAATAATCGATGAGTACTACGTCCTGCAGCAAACGCCTATCCTAGTTTTGGGAGATACGCATTCAAGTATTTCGGACTTGATTAGCCAGATCATCAGAAATTTCCGTCAGCCTCGAATTGTTCAACTGAACTCGACAATCTACGGTCACGTCTCATGGTTCTACAACGTGTTTGTTTTCCGCAGCTATGAGTACTTGAAAATTTTTGTTCATCAATTGGGCGGCGAGGATTTCGATTTATTCGGTTACTACACGATTGTGATCAACGAGGTCAACGAGGAACAGATCTTCAATGTATTCAACACCTTCTGGAAGCTCAAAATCCTTCGTGTCGTGTTAACTGCAGTCAACGGTGATGAACCACAACTGTATTACTATACTCCGTTTTCCGACGGCAAATGTGACGAACCTACGATTCATCTTGCGAAAAACAGCATACCAGAACAATTGTTCATGCACGACCTGAATGATTTCCAAAACTGCCCACTTCGACTTAGCACCTTCGAAATGCCACCTTTCATACGATTCGGACCATCGGTATCCAATCGTTCCCGAACAGTCAGTGGCTTCGAAGGAGATTTGGTCAATACTCTTACCACGCAGTTGAACTTCCGGCTGGAAATCGTCACTCCACCGGACAACGCTGACTGGGGTGAAGTTCGGCGCCACAACAGCACTGGGATGATGGGTGCACTTCAAAATGGCCATGCCGACTTCGGCATTGGCTGCCTCGGCATCATACCACAGCGTAACGAAATTCTTCAGCATGGTAGACCGCACTACACTTCCCGGATATTGTTCGCCGTTCCGGAAGGGATCCCCCTGTCCGCTTTCGAGAAGCTGTTCAGGCCGTTCAGAAGCGCGATTTGGTTCACATCGTTGATCATCACAAGTCTGTTTGCCGTTTTTGTGCTAATCCTGAAATTCACTCCTAAGATCGTAAGAGATTTCATCTACGGAGGACAAAACCATACGCCGTTTCTTAACTACTTCAACGTGTATTTCACCGGAGTGATCAATCGCTTGCCACAGCGCAACTTTGCTCGCACTTTACTACTGCTGTGGATCGTGCATTGTTTCATAATTCGTAGCCTTTATCAAGGTTCTCTGTTCAAGTACCTCCAAGCCGATTCCAAACACAAAGCAGTGGAAACTATGCATGAGATCGAACAATCCAAGTTGTATTACTACATATTCAAAATTTCCGAACGTTTCTTTCAGAACAATCCTCGTGTGCTGGGTCGGGTTCGCTATTTGAAACCCGGCAACAATACTCTCAACGTCCGGATAGAAGCATTGGCCACCGGAAAGCTACGAGATGGCGTCCTCTTGGTAACCCTAGAACATCTGGCCTACCACAACACTTACAACCTGGACAAAGGCTTCGTTCGATGTACGCGGGACGCAATTAGTGCCTTTCCCATGGTGATGTACTATCCCAAGCGGACATTTCTGGTGCGAGTCATGAACCGAGTCATCGGCAGCATCGAAACCGCAGGGTTGATGGGCTACTGGATAAGGCGGTACGGGAATTACCAGTTCTTCCCAAGCACGCTGGACAAGGGGAAAGCGAAGCCGCTGAGGAATTATCATTTGATGGGATGTTACCAGAGTATGGCCGTTCTTTGGGCCGCAGCTTGCGCGATTTTCTTACTGGAAGTGGTTTCCGTGAGAGTCGCATGGTTGAGAATTTTTTTGGAGCTCCTTGGAGGTATCTGGGTTAAGATTTGAATACTTTGAAATAGGGAGCACATATTTTGGACACACATAAATATATTCTCACACTCTGGATAAAACATCTTTGTATTATTATGTGAAACGTCACTTCTTGAGGTGCAAATGCAAACCTATGCAAACCTGATCAATCGTCAGCCCTCAAGGTCACTGCTTCTGGGCGTCTAGTCGTCTGAGTGCCAGAAAACATCTGGCTCACAGTGCTGCATTTCGTCAGCATAAAGAAGCAATCTCTCCAGCAAGAGGGATACAAAAAACGCAACCGTAATGAGGTACCCTATTGGAAATTTTTCCAAGATCAAAGAAGAGCAAATGGATGGATTCAACAAGATGGAGTCCACGAAATTATAATTCCATGCTTCCGCGACATTTACTATTATTTACAATTTCTATCTAAACTGCATTTACGCATTAGTTCGAACAAGAGAATCCTCTGGAATTCGGTCATCAATTTTCGTTTCTTCATTTTTACTCCTCACTCACTTTTCGCGAAAACTTGTGGTAAGCGATTTTAATAAATTGTGTTTTGACGGGAGTATTTAATAAAGAACGATTCCACGGAAAAGTGTGATATATAAATATGCGTTAACATAATCAAGATAACGATTCCAGGTACGAAAAATATGCAGCTATTGTAAGTTGGTATGTTGTGGTTAGTATGTGGTATATTTTCATCGTCTTTTGGCTTTGCGCTTGCTTTTCATCGCTTTTGTTTCTTTTTTTCGTTCCAGAGGGCGAGTAAAGGCGCTTGAACCTTGAACTAGACTAAAGACTGTGTCCCATCCCAAGATGTCGAGGACTCATGGAGTGTACATTAATCTTCTTAGCAAAGTCACTCCCAACGATTTATCAATCATCACTTAGTAACGGAACGGTTGGTACGAGATGTCCCCGTTCTATATCTTGAATGTGAAATCAAGTTAAGTATTGATATTCACAGTAAATTTAAATAACGATGTAATCCTGACCAGAATCCGGATGCAATCACGATCTTTTTAAAGATGGAATCCAGACCGGATTACGGATGGAATCTCGACTGGATTCAGGATGAAATCCGGAACGGATTCCGGATGGAATCCCGACCCGATTCCAGATGGAATCCCGACTGGATTGCGGATGGAGTCTCGACCAGATTCCGGAAGAAATCCGGAACGGATACCGGAACGGAACCCCGGCCGAATTCCGGATGCAATCACGATTTTATTCAAGATGAAATCCAAACCAGATTTTATACCATCCGGATTCCGGAAGAAATCCCGACTGGTTTTCGAATGAAATTCCAACCAAGTTCCGGAAGAAATCCCGACCAGATTTCTGATGAAATTCCGACCGGATTCCCGATCGGATTCCGGATGAAATCCCAACTAGATTTTTGATGGAATCCTGACCGGATTCTGGATGGAATGCCAAGTATACTTTGGAAGGCATGAAACTCCGACCGCATTCCGTATGGAGTCCCGACCGAATTCCGGATGGAATTCTGGCGTAAGACGTAAGTCGGCTTCCGGAAGCAATCCCAACTGAGTTCCGGATTTAATCTCAACCGGAATACGCATGAAACCACGAACGGTTTCCGGATATAATCCCGACCGGATTCCGGATAGAATTCCGACCAGATTCCGGAAGAAATCCCAGCTGCATTCCGGATGGACGAACCGACCGACACGACCGAATCCGTAAAGGAATTCCTACCGTATTCCGGATAACGGATGGAATCCCGACCGAATAAAACTCCGACCGGATTCTGGATGAAATTTCGAATGTACTTTTAATGGAATCCCGACCGGATTCCTGATGCAATCACGATCTTATTCAAAAAATAATCCAAACCGTATTCCAGATGGAATACCATCCGGATTCCGGAAGAAATCCCTATCGGATTCCGGACGGAATCCTAACCGGAATCATAATGAAATTCCGACCGGATTCCGGATGGAATCTCGACAGGATTCCAGATGGAATCCAGACCGGATTGCGGGTGGAATCCCGACCAGACTCCGGATTGAATATCGACGGGATTCCGGATGGAATCCTTACCAGATTCTGGATGTCCTGGCCAGATTCGGAATGGAATCCTGACCAGATTCCGGATGGAGTCCCGACTGGATTCCAGATGGAATACCGACTGGATTCCGGATGGAATCCCGACAGGATTCCCGATGGAATCCAGACCGGATTCCGGATGGAATCCATACCGGATTCCGGATGGAATCCCGACCGGACTCCGAATGGAATCTCGACGGGACTCCGGATGGAATCTTGACGGGATTCCGGATGGAATCCTGACTGGAATCCGGATGCAGTCCTGACCGGAATCCTAATGGAATTTCCACCGGTTTCTTGATGGAATGCTGACCGGATTCTGGATGGGATCCTGACCAGATTCCGGATGGAATCCCAATCAGATTCCGGATGGAATCTCGATTGTATTCCGGATAGAATCCGAACCGGATTCCGGAATAAATCTTTACTGGATTTCGGATGGAATCCCATCCGGATTCGGAATAAAACTCCGACCGGATTCTGGATGGAATATCGACTGTACTTTTGATGGAATCCCGACCGGACTCCGGATGTAATCTCGACCAAATTCCGGATGAAATCTTGACCAGATTCCGGATGAAATCCTGACCGGATTCCGGATAGAATCCCAACCAGATTGCGGGTGTAATACCAAAAAGATTCTGGATGGAATCCCAAACGGATTCCGGATGGAATCACAACCGGATTGCGAATGGAATTCCAACCAGATTCTGGATGGAATCCAAACTGGATTTTTGGTGGAACCCCAACCGAATTCCGGATGAAATCCTGACCAGATTCCAAATGGAATCCTGACCAGATTCCGGATGGAATTCTGCCAAGATTCCGGATGAAATCCTGACCAGATTCCCAATGGAATCCTGACCAGATTCCGGATTTATCCTGACCAGATTCCAAATGGAATCCTGACCAGATTCCGGATGGAATTCTGACCAGATTCTGGACGGCATCTTGATCGGATTACAAATGCAATCACGATCTTATTCAAGATTCCGGAAGAAATCTCAACTTGATTCCGGATCTAATACCAATCCGATTCAGGATGGAATTCCAATCGGATTCCGTATGAAATCCGGATTCCAGATCCTGGATGGAATACCGACTGTATTTTGGATGAAATTCCGACCGGATTCCGGATGCAATCACGATTTTATTTAAGATGGAAGCCAAATGGGATGAAATCCCGTCTGCATTCCGGATGAAATCCTTACAGGATTCCGCTTTCCGGATGGAATCCTGACTAGATCCTGGATAGAATACCTGGATAGAATTCCGGATGAAATCCTGACCAGACTCTGGATGGAATCCTGACCAGATGCCCTATGAAATCCTGACCAGATTCCGGATGGAATTCTGACCAGATTTCGGATGGTATCCTGACCAGATTCCGGATGGAATTCTGACCAGATTCCGGATGGAATCCTGACCAGATTCCGGATGGTATCCTGACCAGATTCCAAATGGAATCCTGACCAGATTCCGGATGGAATTCTGCCAAGATTCCGGATGAAATCCTGACCAGATTCCGGATGGTATCCTGACCCAATTCCGAAAGGAATTTGGACCAGATTCCGGATGGAATCCCAATCGGATTCCGGATGGAATCTCGATTGTATTCCGGATAGAATCCGAACCGGATTCCGGAATAAATCCCTACTGGATTTCGGATGGAATCCCATCCGGATTCAGAATAAAACTCCGACCGGATTCTGGATGAAATATCGACTGTACTTTTGATGGAATCCCGACCGGATTCCTGATGCAATCACGATCTTATTCAAAAAGGAATCCAAACCGGATTCCAGATGGAATACCATTCGGATTCGGGAAGAAATCCCGACTGGATTCCGGACGGAATCCCAACCGGATTCAAAATGAAAATCCGACCGCATTCCGGATGAAATCCCAACTGAATTCCAACTGATGCGATTACGATCTTATTCAAAATGCATCCAAACCGGATTCAGAATTAAATTTTGACCGGATTCCGGATGAAATCCCGGCTGAATTCCAGATGGAATCCCGACTGGATTCCGGATGGAGTCCCGACTGGATTCCCGACTGGATTCCCGATGGAATAACGACCGGATTCCGGATGGAATCCCGACAGGATTCCGGATGGGATCCAGACCGGATTCCCGATAGAATCCCGACCGGACTCCAGATGGAATCTCGACGGGATTCCGGATGGAATCTTGACCTGAATCCGGATGGAATCCCGACCAGCTTCCGGATGAAATCCCGACCGGCTTCCAGATGGAATCCCAACCAGATTGCGGGTGGAATCCCAACCAGATTCTGAATGGAATCTCAACCGGGAAATTGAATCCAACCCGGATTGCGAATGGAATTCCTACCAGATTCTGGATGGAATCCCAACCGGATTTCGGGTAGAATTCCAACCGAATTCCGGATGAATTCCCAACCGGATTCGGATGAAATTCCAACCGAATTCCGGATGGAATCCCCACCGGATTCCGGATGGAATCTCCACCGGTTTCTGAATGCTGTTCGGATTCTGGATGGGATCCTGACCAGATTCCAGATGGAATCCTGATCAGATTCCGGATGGTATCCTGACCAGATTCCGGATGGAATCCTGACCAGATTCCGGATGAAATCCTGACCAGATTCCGGATGGAATCCTGACCAGATTCCGGATGGTATCCTGACCAGATTCCAAATGGAATCCTGACCAGATTCCGGATGGAATTCTGACCAGATTCCGGATGAAATCCTGACCAGACGCCCTATGGAATCCTGACCAGATTCCGGATGGAATCCTGACCAGACTCCGGATGGTATCCTGACCAGATTCCCAATGGAATTATGACCAGATTCCGGATGGTATCCTGACCAAATTCCGAAAGGAATTTGGACCAGATTCCGGATGGAATCCTAATCGATTTCCGGAAGGAATCTCAATTGGATTCCGGATAGAATCCGAACCGGATTCTGGATGAAATATCGACTCTACTTTTGATTAAATCCCAACCGGATTCCTGATGCAATCACGTTCTTATTCAAAAAGGAATCCAAACCGGATTCCAGATGGAATACCATTCGGATTCCGGAAGAAATCCCGACTGGATTCCGGACGGAATCCCAACCGGATTCAAAATGAAATTCCGACCGGATTCCAGATGAAATCCCAACTGAATTCCGGATGGAATGCCGACCGGATTCCGGATGGAGTCCCACCTGGATTCCAGATGTAATACCGACCGGATTCCGGATGATTTTCAGACAGGATTTCCGATGGAATCTCGACCGGATTCTAGATGGAATCCCGACCGGATTCCGAATGGAATCTTGACCGGATTCCGAATGGAATCTTGACCGGATTTCGGATGGACTATTGACCGGATTCCGGATGGAATACCGACCAGATTCCTGGTGGAATCCCGATTAGATTCCGGATGGAATCCCGAACAGATTTCGGATGGAATCCCGACCAGATTTCGGATAGAATCCCGACCAGATTGCGGATGAAATCTTGACAGAAATTCGGAGACGGAATCTTGACCGGATTCCGTATGGAATCTCCACCGGTTATTTGATGGAATGCTGACCGGATTCTGGATGGAATACCGACTGTACCGGATTCTGGATGCGATCTTGATCGGATTGAAGATGAAATCCGGACTGGATTTCGGATCGATCCCGGATGTATTCTTAACCGGATTTCGGATGGAATCCCAACCGTATTCCGGAAGGAATATCGACCGGGCTCCGGATGGAATTCCGACCAGATTTCGAACGGAATTCCGAAAGGATTGAGATTTGATTCGAACACCAATGCAAAAATCACCCACACGACTTGGAAAGTTTTACAATATGTGAGAAAATGATTGCGGTGACTTCCTATTAGAGTAACTGCAAAATGGGCATGACGTCTTTCATAAGATGCCTATTGATTTCCTCCAAATCAGGTTCCAGGTTAGGAATCTAGAATATTCATAATTTTTGTCTTATGTATTTCGCATGTTCGTTTGCCTGAATTCATAGAAGTTGTGAAGAGTTTTCCTCTGGAATTCCGAAAATACTCGTTGGATGTTCAGAATTTATAAAATGGGAATGTTTGCTCTTTTTAGTAAATGCAGATGTTTACGCACATAGAACGAACTGCCACTTAATCAACCCGGTCGAAGGTGCGCGGTGATATACACAATACGGAATACACTTGGTTTAGTCACAATCATCAAATATTTTGTAGGAATGTAACCGATCGCGGCGAAGGTTTTTTGCTAACTATCAGCTGTTTGCTGCTCTGCTGCCTCTACGCAGTAGAAGTGGTGTTGAACAAAGCAACAGACGATCGTGAGGCGATCGGCACCTACCTAGCAATAGAGCGGCTAAGGCGACCGACGGAGGTAAACTACGAGAGTGAGTGACCACACGCTGGGGTGGTTCTCGCAACATAATATAATATAATTGACTTTTGGCACAATCATAGCCGGTCGCCTTGAAACCTATGGATTTCAATTACTAACTAAACTAATTAGCTCGGGTTTAAAATTTCAAATTTTCACACTATTTTTTCAATTTGTACTTCGTTGACGAATGTTGACCATTGATACCGTTGTCTTTCAATGGTGGCGCTGGTGCTCTTCGATGAATGATACGTTGAGGGATGATCAGTTAAACTACGGTGGATGCCTTGCTCTTCGAACGCTGGACTGTGTTTCAGAGTGATTCACTGTTTCTTCGGGAATGCCGTCAACAAAACGGCTGGCTGAAATAGTTTTTGGCACGATGGTTCTTGCTTGTGGTACATCGGCGACTTGATTGTTGACGGTGAAACGGATGACGGTAGTACTTCTTCGGGGGTGTGGTCGATTGCCTCGTGGATACGGACGATGGGCATCGATCGCTGGTGGGAGGTCCTCTTGGTTGTCTGCGGTTGTCCTCGACGACGACGACGGAAAGGCATCAAACGTTGCTGAAAATGAGAGGGTGCTTTTTCACTTGGATTTATGTACAATACAACAACTTGCTTAGAGTGGAGGCCCTCGTGACCTCCGCGGCCGCTACCAGCGGCGGTGACGATGTCCAACGGATGGGAAGGATTGAAAATTGACCAAATCGTTATCACGTTACCAAAGTCAAATCCTGACGGTTGCGGTAAGCTCATACCGCGCCATGGAGCTGATCCGGTTGCTACAGAGTTGTCGATGAGTTGGCCAAACTTCGATAAGGACTGCAACTTCTGGACCAGTAATTGATGTCAGGATACACCTCGGCGAAATGTGACGAATTAGCCATGCAACAAAATAGAGCCGGGGACTCAAACGGATAACTCTAACTAGCGTTAGATGGACAGGACTGCTTGAGGGCGTTCACAACTACCATCATAAACATGCGTTTGTAACTCGGACTGGGGGTTCATGGAAAGAGTCTTGGACTGTTGGAGTTGGTTCCGAACGATGGACTGTCCCGGGGACCCGGGTCCGGTAGAACAGCGGCTATGGGGTATACACATGCCAATAACTTTTTGAAATACTGATAAAAAACAAAACTTACTGGAGTGCGGAGGTCACAAGGACCTCCGCGGGTGCCGAAGCACCACCGGTGGAGGCGAGTTATGCCTCTTCGCTGGTTGAGTTTGCGTTGTCCCGTATAGGGAGTACGCAAATCTTCGAGATTGTTCTTCGGAAGACCCCATTCGTAGTGCGCACGTCTACTACACGGATGTTATCGTCTGAGCCACGGAAAATGGCAGTCACACAACCCAAATTCCATTCCAGCGGCGGAAGCTGCTCGTCCATCAGCAGCACCATAGTGCCGACAGAAATGTTGTCCCGTTGGCGTGTCCACTTTGTGCGGTTGTGCAGGTCGGAAAGGTACAATGTGGTCAACGTTTTCCACAGCTTCTGGGAAAAGTCGTGCGCCCTTTGCCAGACGGAGATACGGTTGGTTGGAATATTGTCCAGATCGGGTTCAATGGTGGCTGTTAGTGGACGCTGTATCAGAAATGCCCAGGTGTGAGCGCTTCGAAATCTCCAGGATCGTTACTGAGCGGGGTAAGGGGTCTGGAGTTTAAAACAGCTTCAATCTGCGTGAGCACGGTTTGCATTTCATCGTACAACAGCGTCCGGGTTCCGATGATCTTCTTGAATGCGTTCTTGAAGCACTTCATGGCGGCTTCCCAGAGACCACCAAAATTTGGCGACCTTGCTGGGATGAACTTAAATTCGATCCCTTCAAGCTACGGCGTTCTGGAATTGCTGCTGCTCGAACAAGTTCAACAGCTGTACAAGTTCCCGCTTTGGTCCAACGAAATTCGTGACATTGTCACACATTATAAGGACCGGTTGTCCTCGACGGGCGGTGAAGCGTTTAAGTGCTCCCAAAAACGCCTCCGTTGTGAGATCGGAGACTAGTTCAACATGAACTGCCTTCGTTACAAGGCAGACGAATACCGCAACGAAGCATTTAACTGGAGCACTTCGGCGATGAGGGTAGGAAACTTGAAACGGACCGCAGTAATCCACACCGACCTTCAGGAATGGCGGTGCCGGTGTTACCCTTTCTGGTGGCAGTTCGGCCTTCAGTTGTCCCAAACATGTTGGTCTGACTCGGAAGCAGGTGACGCATTCGTGGAGAACTTTACGCACCAAGTTTCTGATGTTGGGGCTCCAGAATCTTTCTCTGGCGCTTGCGATGACGACTTGTTGTCCGGAGTGAAGCAATTTCACGTGGTAATGGCGGATTACCAACGTGGCGAGAGGATGACGTGGATCAATAATCATTGGATGCTTCCGGTTTTGCGAAACAGTTGCATTCCGGAGCCGGCCGCCAACGCGAAGTATACCATCTCGTAGTATGGGGTGGAGTGATGCTATTCTAGAGGAGTCTTTCACCTGATCCTCCCGGGACAGACTTGCAATCTCCTGGGGAAAGCATTCTTCTTGGGAGAGGTGAACCAGTTGCAGTAGAGCATCCTCGTATTCTTGCGTGCTAATGTGGCCGAGTTTTCTGGAAGTTCGGTGCGTTCTTTGCGAGTTGTGACGGAAACGACGTAATAAAGCCACCAGTCGAACGAGAGAAAATAGTGTCGAACGTAGCGAGAATATTTCGTTTGGTGTAGTGACTTGCAGTGGCAGGGCTACGGATTTCCGTTCTTCAAGAGAGGCTGGATCAAACTGTTCAACGCTGACATTTGGAGTTGCAGGCCAGAAGCTTTGACCTTGGTGCAACCAAACAGGTCCGTTGAACCAGAGTGCACATAACATATGTGTAACTCGGGTAGCAGCAGGGGGCAGCAGGGACAGCAGGGACAGCATGATGTCCAAGGGCTTGACGACCCCTCCCCAGCTGTCTGCGAGTCAGGGAGAACTGCCTAGGGCGTGGTGGGATTTAGCAGTGGGCTCTGCTAAAATCCCTCCCAAAACACCACAAGTGCCCGTAAGCGGACTCTATCAAAGCGACTGTGTGCCGCTTCATAAGCACAAGCCCAGGGAGGAGTGCCAACTGGCATGTGGAGTGTCCCTACTTCGGTAGGGTAGTGCGTGAGCTGCTTCGGCAGGGAGTGAGTGATCTGTTTGTGCTGAGGCAGGAGTGTCATAGCGAGTCGCCGCCGCTATGGCAGCCTCGAAGCGCAGCAGAAGTCTGAGTATGGACTGCACATGCTAAGGTAAGAGTGTCGTAGCGTTGCTACCGCTATCGACACCTCGAGGCATGGCAGTGGAGTGTTAGAATAAGTTGTGGAGTGTACCTACTTCGGTAGGGTAGCGCGTGAGCTGCTTCGGCAGGGAGTGAGTGATCTGGTTGTGCTGAGGCAGGAGTGTCATAGCGTGTCTCCGCCGCTATTGTCACCTCAAAGCGCAGCAGAAGTCTGAGTATGGACTGCACATGCTGAGGCAGGAGTCGAGGTATCCCATCGACACCTCGAGGCATTGCAGTGGAGTGTTAGAGTGAGCACCTGAAAAGGGTCACATGGAGCGAATGGTCTTTGGAGAAGCTGCTTCGGCGGCAGGGTAGCAGTGGGTTGTACCCACACACCTACAGTTGTGCACATGTGGTGCATGGGGAGTGTCCCTGCTTCGGCAGGGTAGCGTATGGTCTGCTTCGGCAGTGGTGTGATTGATCTGCTCGTGCTGAGGCAGAGTGTCGTAGCGCAATATCTGTAGGCCCAGGCAGTTACCGCTATTGACACCTCGAGGCATGGCAGCGGAGCGTCCGGGAGAGCATCCAAGTAAGACTCAAATGGAGTGAATGGGGTGCGAGTCAGTCTCGCGTGGGACGAGTGCCTGTGTGAGCGATAATGAGTGAGTACGCTTAGTACTGCCGTCCCCCCAGAAGTAGTACTGCGAGGTAGTTCCTGGGGGAAACGATGGTGGAGCCCAAGGGAGTTTAGTCGGTATTACCGGTATGGTCGAGTCCGACACTCCAGTACACTTCCGTGTGGTAGTTTGGCAACTACAATGCACGTGTACTGGGTTAGTGTGTAAATGCATTCTCCCTTGTAAAAAAAAAAAAAAAAAAAAAAAAAAAAAAACTCGGGTAGCAAAAGTTGTACCCTTATAACACTTTTTATTTGTTATACGGAACATCGAAACGTCAGAAGATAGTATAACAGTATTTGATCTAACAAGGGGTCACGCGACTTATATTGTATATCTGAATACGATTCGCGTTGGAATTATACAAAAGATTTTTCCTAGTGGCGTTGGGTGCTTAGGAGCTGAAATTTTTTTTATAATTAATTGGAGATTGGGGTAAACAATATTAAAGTAGAAAAGAAAGGAGTTTAGGGTATGTAACTGATTTAATTATTTATATTGATTCGACAAACTCGAACAAAATCCATTCGAACGCCACGCACGGGCTCTTAACCAGTAAACGGTGAATTTGTTTGATGTTTGGTTGAAATATTATGCAAGGTTAAAATACTTCAAACTTCCATTTACTTCCGCTATATTCACTTCTAAATGGAAGTTTGGAAGAATGGAAGTTTGAAGTATTTTAACCTTGTAACATTTTCTCCTAAGACGCTCAATATTAATTATTTCATGAAATATTATGTATCAAATGCTCATTCATTGCTATGAGCATATTTATTATCCGCATTTCTTCCAGTGGTGTGGCAGCGCACCCGAATTTGACTTTTTTCTAACATGCATGTAACCGACTTTTTGTCTTTCAAAAGTCTTCTACACTATGCTTCCTTAAACTATCAATAACAACAAGTAGAGTTTCTTTTATCGGATTATTTTGAAGAAATATTGATTTTTAAAAAGGTGATGCATCACCTGGATTTTCCCTCAGTTAAATGTTCAATGCACAGTTTTGGTGTTTTCTGTTTCATTTTTACATGTCGTTGAAATTGCTCTACTTTTGGTATAGAGTATTCGGAGTACTATCAACCCAAAAGCAATGTTCTAATAATGTAAAGAATGCCATGAAAAGAGATGACATCAATATCGTACACCGTAATAACCTATTCAAATTACGTGCTTCATGGCATGATAAAGATAATTTGAGTTCAATGTTGAATCATCACATTTTCATTTAATATGATATCCAAATTGGAATCACCTCACAGTTGCGATGCTCTCCTGCATTATGATAAGCGAGTTTGCTTTCATACGATTGATAATTTATAATGTTGCTTCTAATCTATCTATTTTGACAAACATTGGTGTATCCCTCGTCATTCTTTCGAAAAAACCGAAGACTGCGTATAAGAAGATTCATTCCCAATGTAGAACAGTTCCAAGGAATATACTTTTCAACGCATGTTGAATAAAATCTAGATTTTTACTATGCTGACTCGAAAATATTATATCAATTTTAGAGGAATTTTATTTTCGTATGATAAATGAGTTAAAATGGATAAAAGACGAACAATTCATCAAAAGTCGCCTGAAAATAGAAGTTTACCCTACAAATAAATCAAATTAGATTTCATCAAATATAAAATTGTTTAGTAACAGCATAGGAGAGACCTTCTTTTGGATGCAATCCGTCATTTTTAAAAACAATGTAAAAAATTGATGATAGAAAAATAAATATCATTATACTTTGGCTACAGATCTTGCTCTTTGTAGTCTTGGAAAAAAGTGTTATAATTTTCTGATCATATGGTATTTGTTTACACTTGAAAATGACAGAACGATGTTCCCGTTCCCAATTATAACAGTTTCGGCTCATTGAAAGGGGGTCAACTTTTGGATTGGATTTTGTTCGAAGATCCACTTATGTTATGTGCAGAGTGGTTGATACTCCAGCTGTGTGGCTGATATTCTTCGCGAAAGAACGTCTGCTGGATTTTCAATGCCTGCAACATGATTCCACACGCCGCATTTAATCAGGTGCTGGATCTCGGACACCCTATTCGCCGCAAAGGTTTGCCATCGCGATGGTGCCGATGCAATCCAGAATTTGACGATATTGGAATCGGCCCAGAAGTACGATGGAATTAACAGTGAGGTAGCTTGACTAACTTTCTCGTACACATGACTGAGAAGCAGGGCGGATGACAGCTCAAGACGGGGCGTAGTTTGCATACGTTTATTCTTCTTCAGGTCCTCTAGTGGCGCTACTCGTGACTTGGCCATCATTAGTTGGACACGCACAGAACCGTCCGTGTAAGTACTACGAAGATACAAACAAGCGCCGTATGCGCTATCCGAAGCGTCGCAGAATCCGTGCCATTCGGTTGCGACACACTCTTGGGTATACCCAACCCATCGTGGAATGCTAATGGATTCCAGAGAACTAAGATTCCGTCGGTAGTCCAACCAAAACGCCTGAAGGTTTTCTGGGAGCGGGTCATCCCAGTTTAGTTCCAGCTTCCACAGTGTCTGGATAAAGATTTTAGCTTCGGCGACGACTGGCCCTATCAGACCCAATGGATCGAAGAGCTTGGACGCGTCGGAAATCACAACTCGTTTTCTAACCACCGACGTTGTATTCCACTCGGCCATGGTGAAACGTAAGGTGTCGGTTCTGGTGCACCAGACGAGATCCTACGTTTTCACGGTTGAAATTGAAGGCAAAGAATCCATTTCAAATTCCGCTCGATGATCACAACGATCAGGCTGCAACTCCCTTAGCACCTCTTCACAGTTGGAGTTCCACTTGCGGAGTGTGAATCCAGCGTAGTCTGTGAGGGCGATTGTGTCTTTCGACCAGCCGTTTACCTTCTTTGGGGTTGTCGACGCCAGTGATAATATCGTCGACGTAAAAATCTTTCCGCAGCACCTTTGCTACGCTTGAATGTGTAGCTTCTCCGTCTTCTGCTAGCTGAACCATACAACGTGTAGCTAGAAAAGGAGCGGAAGCGGTGCCGTACGTAACGGTCGTGAGCTGAAACACTTCGATAGGTTTGTCGGTGTCGTTCCTCCACAAAATCAGCTGCAATTTTTGATCACGTGGGCACATCTTGATCATCCGATACATTTTTGTAACATCGGCCACAATGCCGATCCGGTGCAGACGAAATTGAGCATGAATCGAGATTAGGTCGTCCTGGACCACAGGGCCAATCATTAGTCCGTCGTTGAGCGAAAGACCAGACGAAGTTTTGCACGAAGCATCACAACTGACGGCCCGGCGTTTGGTAATGGTTTTCGAACACGGCGTTCCACCTACGCGGTGTTAGCCTTGCAGAACCGATTTTCTACATCCGTAGTGATGGCCAAATTGGCCTTCTCGCTTCCTTGACTCACTCTCCAACCTTACTTTGCAAGCTTTCTCCGGTTCATTTGGATTGGCGGTTGCCTCATCAGCAGCTTCATCCAGCAACACCTCCACTTTATCACGCACCACAAAAACTCAGACACACAATTTTCCAACAGCTGCAAACGAACTTCAAATTCTTTTTTGTCTCGTTCTTCGTCAAAGTCTTGCACGAACTTCTCCACCAGCACTAAACTGTTCAGAAGGCGCTTCTCCTTCTTAAGCAAACTTCTTAACTTAAGAATCTTAAGTCTTTGGGCATGATTGTCACTTAGTCACTCGCTAGTCACCCCGAAATCACTGTACAAAGTCTGCACTTAGAAGTTCGTTTGCACTGGGAACACTACACTGCACTATTCTATCTCCTCCGGCTGCACACTGCACTGATGACAACAAATCGACAGTATGTTCCACGAGCCGCGAGACGAACTAACCACCCAAATTGACAACAGCGAAAGGGATTTCAGCCAACGGAAATCGCGCCAACCAGGTTTCAGCGGAATCCAAGACCAACCATCAACGAAAGAACCACAGGGACCTGCTTCACTTCTATCAAAAACACAATTTCGCATGCAAAATTAGGTTTATTTTAATCGTCGCACAGTGTATTATTTCCAACCTACACTGAAAACCAAAACTACCCAAAAGTGGGTTGTTTGCACTCAAAACCGTGGTTTGGGCCAATAACCCAAATTTGAGTTAAATGACTTTTCTGGCACTAGGTAGTTTGCCTTTAATCCCATGTAAACAATTTACCCAAAGCTGAGTTTAATTTATCCAAAGCGGACCTTAATCAACCCAAGATTGAGAATATTGAATTTCCTCAAATTTGGGTTATTGGGCTGAGCAACCTCGGTGAGGTGTTTGCATCTTGCTCTAGTTTTGATAGCAATCATGGGAAAGAAAGGAAAACTACCCAAATTTGGGTAAATTTTTCTGCGATATTCTCAATAGTGCGTATATTGAACTCAAAGTTTGGGTTGATTTATCTGTCCGTGGACAGTCTAATGGCTCCCGTCATGCATCGCAAAACACAGACCACACATACAACGGAGTACTTCCCTTTATCTGCAGCCACTCCGTAGTCGCCCAAATCGTCTCGCTCGAATGTCGCCGCCAGCTCTACGACGATCTGCCAACTGCCACCGATTTCCGCAGTCTAGAAAACTAATCGATCCGGCTCCAGACACTTAATCCTCCTTAGGACAACAAATCCACTTGATTAATTGCCGCCCAAGATGGCATCCATAGCGCGTCAACAATCCACTGCCGTGATGACAAATTCGCTATAAGCACTTTGTTCGCACTCCACAAAGGCACTTATTGTCCGGCACTAGTGTCCTTTCTTCCGCGTAGCGCGGTTGATCCGGCTCCAAGGACCAAATATGTTCACGCACAAAGAACGAACTGCCACTTAATCAACCCGGTCGAAGGTGCGCGGTGATATACACAATACGGAATACACTTGGTTTAGTCACAATCATCAAACTGCGCTTTATTACCGTACAAAAAAAAACTTTATTTGGGAGCAACGAGAACTATATATTTTGTAGGATTGTAACCGATCGCGACGGAGGTTTATTGCTAACTATCTATCAGCTGTTTGCTGTTCTGCTGCCTCTACGCAGTAGAGGTGGTGTCGAGCAAAGCAACAACTGATCGTGAGGCGATCGGCACATACCTAGCAATAGTGCGGTTAAGGCGACCGACGGAGGTAAACTGCGAGAGTGAGTGGCCACACGCTGGGGTGGTTCTCGCAACATAATTTCAAAATATAATTTAATTTACTTTCGGCACAACCAGCAGAATTCTCCAGGCAAGTTTGAAAGAAGGTTCCTAATAAATTCAGAAGAGTTTCTTGGTTGAATTCTGAAAATTTCGCGTTGAAATTTCGAAACGGAAATTTAAAAGATTTTTCTAAAAATAAACGCTCAAATTTCCTTAGGAAATTCAAAAGAATTTTCTGAAAATTCAGGATTTGTTTTTTTCTGTTAGATTCAGAAGAATATTCCCGGAAAATTTGTTAGATGTTTTTGGCAAATAATCATACAATATTTGTTCTTGAAAAGTTGTAAAAAGTCTGAAAATCCCTGAGAATAAAAAACTTGCCAATTAACGCTGCCTTCGCTGACAATTTTCATACTTGCGCTTTTACTATTTCGTATATATCTTGGAACTAAAAAAAAAATCTGCTGCTATGGGCAGAAAATAAATTAATGTTCGTTACAAAGCGAAAATAAAAAAAGAAAAAAATCTGCTTCGATTAGTAGAAAGTAGATCATGACATCGATCAAACTGAACGCTACACCCGACATATCGCTTAGCAAAACCCCAAATTTCTTCTCCGTCCCGTATAGCATCCGTTACCTAATCTACATCCTAGCGATTTCTCGTGGAAGTGCAGATATTTTGTTGTCTGTCATCAAAGTGAGTATATACACCAGTAGGTAAATATCCATTGAGGATGATGTTAATAGTCAACTGCCACTGCACTTACAGCTGACCTGGCAATAAAGAAGCAGCAACCAAGGGCAGTCAACCATGCTCTGCTTATGCTCTAAGTCAGAACAAAAACGCCAGCAGGAACATCAAGGCCACAATGGAGTACACCCGATTCTGTTTTTACACGGATTTTTTTTACACGGCCGTGTAAAAAAAATCCCACACAAAATTTTTGCAAAGTTGCTCCATTTTGCATGATTCGTCGAGAAATCATAAAACTTTTTTTACACGGATTTTCAAATTTTGAACTGAAAACTTTTTTTACACGGAACGCATCCCCCGTGTAAAAAAAAGAATCGGGTGTACATACATTTATACCCCACGAAAATGCTAAAGAGCGACTATATATTGCGAAAGTCAGAATGAACAATAATACGTATGTACTGATAAGGGAGTAGAAATCGAAATTTATTTCAACTGAGAAACAGAAAAATTAATAAGTCAACTATCTGTTGATAAGCATTCTTCGTGAAAAATCCTTTGAACGGCTCAAATTGTGTAAGAAAGTTTACTTATTGCGCTAATACCTGATCCCTTTTAAATTAGAATCTATGATGCATTAATTATTAACACTTAAATTAGTTTACCGACCTCAGCAAAATTTTCGCCGAGATTTCAACAGCCGAGATCTCGGTAATTTTTTTTTATCAAAATCCGGCGATTTTTTTCCATCGGCTCACTTGCTCAATTATCTGAATAGTTAACGATGTATCACTGATTCAATAGGAACAAATATATTATAGTAATGCGTTTTTATTGATATTGTAATTAAAATGAACGAATGATTCATAATAATCTGCGAATTGTAGGACAAAATAAATGCATATGATTCGCATTATCTAATCTATTATCCGATTTCCTGTTTTATAAATGACACATTCTGACACGAATACCAAGCGTGTTAGATTATAGAAAGGTGATTGGATTTAAACCTATGCACATTGTATCAAACTAACAGGGTATGTTTGCACGCAACCGTTTTATTGCGTCCCGCTTACGATTCCATTAGCCGTGGTTGCATTATCTCGTCATTTTTCCATTTCCAGGCACAATGAATTGCATTATCCCGTTCCCGTCAATCTTCCATTTCTGCTTCTACTCCACCATGAAATCAAAAATCCTCCCTAGCAACGGGACCCTTTTCGCCAGAAGCTCCATCACGAACACCGAACCGGCCAGCCCCAGCAACACGGCCAGCGTTTCGTAGCACCCCATCAGGTGTCCATTGGTGAGCACCTCCGGTGTGTGCGGGTGCGTTTTCGTCCGCCGGAAGAACCGATACCCGATGTACTCGTGCAGCCAGTGGTCGATCAAGCCGGCGCGCTGAATGTTGCCGATTTCTTCATCGAACCGGCCCGCCAGGCAGGACTTTTTCGGATAGTAGAAACAGATCGGTGCCCGCATCAGGACGTCCCTGGCGGCGTGCACGATGCCCTGTTTGTAGAATTTCTCGTTGTAGGCCGCCAGATGGTCGAAGGCCGTCACCACGGCCACCTGCAGCTCGTTCCGACTTTGCTGTCGGAACACCTCGAAGCGGTTCTCGGTGTCGTCCGGCATCACTGTGGTTCTGTTGAATAATCGATAGCTTGTTAATAGTGTTGACGGTGGGTATTTGTTGCAAAGAGCGCTGATATAGTTTTGAGGTTGTGATATCGGGTAAACTAAAAACTAATAATACCAAAGAAAAAGGGCTAAGTGATTGTTTGGTCAGCAGAGTTGCCCTACACTTTTGGCAAAAAAAACATGTTTTTTTTATTTTCCACAATGCTTAACAATTGACGAATGAAGGGTGAAAAAGAAGAAGTCGAAGAATGAAGCATACGGGAAGTTTTTTAAAACTCTTCTATTTTATACTCTGCTCTTCTCGAGCAATTTAACAATTAGTAGTACGGAGTTGAGAAGAAGAAGAGTTTTAATTTTTTTTATGTGGTATGCTTCCCCGTGCAATTTTATTCAAATATCATCCTTCGACTTCTTCTTCATGCAACCTTAAATCGCCCATTAAATATATAATAAGATCCATTAATAATTAAGCGCATGTTAGAGGTCTTTATGGCTCATGAATTAAAATATTTTAACGATTATTAGGTCGATAGTTATTATTATATTAGATCGATAGTTTCCATCAGCCATGAATATTTTATAAAAGCACTTGATATTCATATTTTATTCATTGTAACTACTGAAATACTGAATGATTTTATTCTACCGTAAAAATTGTCTCAAATTCCGAACACTATGGTTCAAATTCCGAACATCACTGAAATGCAAAATTACAACGATATCTTTTTTTTGTTAATTATTTGTTTATTAAGGCTCAGACGTTTCTTAAAACTTTACGGTGCCGAATACAATTAAAATGTTTTTTATTAATCTTGCGTGAACTCTTCCTTGGCGGAGCACGCTCGGTGGATCCTGATGAAGCGGATTGAGCTCGACGCTGGCTTCCCAACAAACATTATAAGCCGATAAAGCGCTTATTCAACTTAAAATAGCCTTCTTCAGCTAAAAAACTAGCTTCTTCTTCTTCTTCTTATTGGCATTACGTCCCCACACTGGGACAGAGCCGCCTCGCAGCTTAGTGTTCATTAAGCACTTCCACAGTTATTAACTGCGAGGTTTCTAAGCCAGGTTACCATTTTTGCATTCGTATATCATGAGGCTAACACGATGATACTTTTATGCCAGGGAAGTCGAGACAATTTCCAATCCGAAAATTGCCTAGACCGGCACCGGGAATCGAACCCAGCCACCCTCAGCATGGTCTTGCTTTGTAGCCGCGCGTCTTACCACACGGCTAAGGAAGGCCCCTAGCTTATACAGCCTAAATTGTTTGTTCGGTTGCCTCTAGCTTCCGTGTCGTTCCTTTCATAACTACCTTGAAGTCGCTTACCAACTACGAACAGTTGGGAATTCCGAATGTCCTTTGGATGTGTTCATCATCGATATCCGGTGTCTGCTTTTCTGGCATCTCTTCTTCCTTCTGACTTTTTTCCTCTACTTGATGATCTCCAATAATTTCTTCCTCAAATTCCACGATTTCGTCTTCCGCCAAATCCACTTCCACAGTTTCTGACTTTTTTTCAGGTGCGATGCTCATTCCGTGTGCCGGGTTCCGGTTTTTCCTCAAAGGGCAGATGTTTTGACGATGTCCTGTCGCTTGGCATAAGAAGCACGTGTTCTTTAAACCGTCGTGGAAAACTTTTACGCTTCGGCAGTTAACTTCGATTGACGGAGGCACTTCCTTCTCCATTTCCATGTACACGTCTCTAACATCAGTGCAGACATGGTCCAATCCCAGGTTCGCGAATGGTACGATGCACTTTTCCGTACTGGTTGAGAACCGCTGATAGTGCGTTGTCTGATACCTCTGGTGGCAGATCAAACACTCGAAGGTAACGAGTATTACCTCCCGCTACCATCATACACACCTCCACAGTTCTACCACTAACGTATTTGAATTTCCGAGGCTCCGCATTTTTTCGAAGAGATTCTAACATCACAGCCTCCGAAGTAAACTTCATGCAAATGCTTCGGTTTACTGTCAGCTTGTACATAGCTTCCACATGCGACACATCACATTCCAATTGCTTTACGAACTCAGCAATCTCTACCCATGAGGGTCTAGGTGAATCGTTCGAGAAACGTGTGTGGTATGACCTTAACGTATGACGATGCTACATGGGCTTTCCCGATATTAGGTGTCGATATCGACTATCATAGCGCAGTCGATATAGCAACAGCGGCAACACTGCTGCACAAGAGACGATCAACCGAGACCTTTCGAGCACACTTGGTATCTACAACGCGGAAGAGGTAAGACGTGCGGTTCCATCTTTGTCGTGGCGGACTTTGGCTGATTTTTCTAATGGCGTTGGTCACCACAAAACGGAATTCGACCGTATTAATAAACACCTCACTCATGACGATTCGTTTTACTTTTGCTTGTGCACAGTAGAAAAGCAAACGACCCGACATTGCGCCTACTGACCAGGTGGGTGTCATCCAAATCTCGCCCAATGGGCTTGTTTTGCAGCCATCATTGCGCTACTGGTCCCTACTGACATTTCTGGATCCCAATGGGAATCAAATCAGATGTTGGTAAACAACACAAATACTACCATAAATTGATGTTGGCTGCAAAAACATGGCGTCGTACCCGGTGGCTGCTACTGACTGGTGCAAAACAAAGATATCAGGCAATCGCGTGCATCGTGTACATACGACCAATGCCGAGTAACTCGATCAACGATATCTTATTGATATCGCAAGTATGTCCTAACTATCATGTCCTTTATCTCTACGCCTGCCAAGAAAATACAATGTGGTGGAATTAAATGGAAAGTATTGCCCGTTGCATCAATTTTTAAACTCTGGCGCAACTTCATTTTGCTTCGAATTTTTAGCGTGCACACCAATACATTCAAACTATCTTCGTAATTGTTTTTTTTTTACTCAAATAAACAATAAACAGTGTCAATTCATTTGTGTGTGTGACACGGGAAAAATATTCACGCAAATAATTTTCGCGCAGGAGTCTAATAAGGCGGAATCTGCGCAATACTGAACTCGTTTTAGGGTGAAATCAGGAGTGATTCAGTTTCATTCTAAATTTTCGACCACTATTCTAGTTTGAATCTGGAGCAAAATAGAACAAACTCGCTGGTTTCCCCAGCAGTGTTCTATTCATGTTTTTCAAATTTTCAATTAATTGAAATCATTATGCTACTGCAAAGAAAGGCGCCGGAATTGCAAAGTGGATTGATCCGTAGATAAAATGACGTATCCATACACCAAAACAATTGAAAAATATTTGATTCAATCGTAGTTCAACTCTGCAGAAAATAGAACGGAGCGTTATACCAGTTTTATTTTTTGACAGTTGACCGGTATAAAAACTGAATCTAGACTTGCTGCTGGGAAAATTAATGTTTCAGATTCATATTCAAACTGACAGCCCCGAACGATTTGAATCACTGCTGATTTTACTCTTAGACAGTTCAAGACATTCCACTAAAAGAGCTTAAAAACAATCACAAAATTTCCAGGATGAATTCTTCAAGATATTATTGGGGGTTCCTGAAGTAATTTAACGGAAAATCCATAGAAGAGTTCTCCGGGTGATTTCTTGGTGAACTCTTGGGGATAGCAACGGAAAATTTGTTAGAGGAATTTCGGCACTAATTTCTGTAGAAGTTATATGGGAGTTGACGACTGAAGTTATACTTTTGAGATTGAAAACATTCGGCGAATGCAGTTTAATAAGTATCAAATACGTTTTTTGCTACGACATTTCAATTAGTTAGACGTAGGGGCGAAAACCGCTACTTATTATGAAGGCTGCTATCGCCAAATGAATTAAATCGTTTTCGGAGAAGTTCCCATGGAAATTCTCGGGAATATTTCTTTAAATAATTTGTAGTGAAGATTCCGGGTGGATTATCAAAGGATTTTTCCGGATATGTTCTCTGAGAAATTTTTCGGAAGAATCTTTGTAGCAATTTCTGAAGTAATTCTTTTAGGTATTTGCAGAAGAAATCCTGGAGGAACTTCTAAGAATTTCTAAACGAGTAGATTTTTTGGGGAAAATACCTGGAAGAATTTGCGGTGGAATTCTCATGAGGAATTTCTTCCAAATTTCATACGGAATTGACCTTTCCCGTCAAATATTGTATCTCGTTTTGATGTCTGAGTCGATTCATTGCCTTATTAAAGGTCAACTTTCCCGAAGAACCCATATTTTTTGAAGCCTCTAACTATTTTAAAAATCGAAATTAAAAACCGAAAAAGTGCTGCACGTGTGAACCGGTCTGAAAAATTCACCAGATGTTCATTACAAATCCGGCAAACTTCAGGCCAATCTTGAAAAGCAGCACTTTTTTGTTTTATTTTTTTTTAATACTTAAAGGCTTAAAAAGTAGGTTCCTTAGGAAAGTTTACCTTAAATTATATAAAAAATCGATTGAACGAATAAAAATTTTTGACAGAAAAGGTTTATTCAAAGGGAATTTTAGGAGAGTTCTCGAAGTAATTTGTATGTCATGTGAATTTCAGGAGTAGCTACTAGTGGAATTCCTGGTGAAGCTTCTGAAAGATTTCCCGGAGGAAATTCCGACGCAAACTTCTAAACGAACTCTCTAGGGAATTTGGGAATGACCCTTCGGGAAAGTTTTTAAACAAACTTTCGGTGGAAAACCTGGAGGAATTTCGGGGGGAATTCCTGAAGGAATTTCCGAAAAAAAACTCCTGGAGGAAATTCCGGAGGAATTCCTGGCGAAATTTCCAGAGAAATTCCTGGTGGAACTTACGAAGGAATATTAGGAGGTAACAAAATAATAAAGAAAAAAAGCCTGGAGGAACTTCCGGAGAAATTCCTGGAGGAACTTCCGGAGGAATTCTTGGTGGAACTGCTGGAGGTAATGCAAATAATGAAGAAAAAGAATCCTAGAGGAATTTCCGGAGGAATTCCTGGAGGAACTTCCGGAGGAATTCCTGGAGGAACTTCCGGAGGAGTTCCTGGAGGAATTCCTGGAGGAACTTCCGGAGGAATTCCTGGAGGAACTTCCGGAGGAATTCCTGGAGGAACCTCCGGAGGAATTCCTGGTGGAACTTCCGGAGGAATTCCTGGAGGAACTTCCGGAGGAATTCCTGGAGGAACTTCCGGAGGAATTCCTGGAGGAACTTCTGGAGGAACTTCTGGAGGAATTCCTGGAGAAACTTCCGGAGGAATTCCTGGAGGAACTTCCGGAGGAATTCCTGGAAGAAGTTCCGGAGGAATTCCTGGAGGAACTTCCGGAGGAATTCCTGGAGGAACCTCCGGAGGAATTCCTGGTGGAACTTCCGGAGGAATTCCTGGTGGAACTTCCGGAGGAATTCCTGGTGGAACTTCCGGAGGAATTCCTGGAGGAACTTCCGGAGGAATTCCTGGAGGAACTTCCGGAGGAATTCCTGGAGGAACTTCCGGAGGAATTCCTGGAGAAACTTCCGGAGCAATTCCTGGAGGAAGTTCCGGAGGAATTCCTGGAGGAACTTCCGGGGGACTTCCTGGAGGAACTTCCGGAGGAACTTCCGGAGGAACTTCCGGAGGAACTTCCGGAGGAACTTCCGGAGGAACTTCCGGAGGAATTCCTGGAGAAACTTCCGGAGCAATTCCTGGAGGAAGTTCCGGAGGAATTCCTGGAGGAACTTCCGGAGGAATTCCTGGAGGAACTTCCGGAGGACTTCCTGGAGGAACTTCCGGGGGACTTCCTGGAGGAACTTCCGGAGGAACTTCCGGAGGAACTTCCGGAGGAACTTCCGCCAGGAACTTCCGGAGGAACTTCCGCCAGGAACTTCCGGAGGAACTTCCGGAGGAACTTCCGGAGGAACTTCCGGAGGAACTTCCGGAGGAACTTCCGGAGGAACTTCCGGAGGAACTTCCGGAGGAACTTCCGGAGGAACTTCCGGAGGAATTCCTGGAGGAACTTCCGGAGGAATTCCTGGAGGAACTTCCGGAGGAATTCCTGGAGGAACTTCCGGGGGACTTCCTGGAGGAACTTCCGGAGGAACTTCCGGAGGAATTCCTGGAGGAACTTCCGGAGGAATTCCTGGAGGAACTTCCGGAGGAATTCCTGGAGGAACTTCCGGAGGAATTCCTGGAGGAACTTCCGGAGGAATTCCTGGAGGAACTTCCGGAGGAATTCCTGGAGGAACTGCGGAGGAATTCCTGGAGGAACTTCCGGAGGAATTCCTGGAGGAACTTCCGGAGGAATTCCTGGAGGAACTTCCGGAGGAATTCCTGGAGGAACTTCCGGAGGAATTCCTGGAGGAACTTCCGGAGGAATTCCTGGAGGAACTTCCGGAGGAATTCCTTAAGGAACTTCCGGAGGAATTCCTGGAGGAACTTCCGGAGGAATTCCTGGAGGAACTTCCGGAGGAATTCCTGGAGGAACTTCCGGAGGAATTCCTGGAGGAACTTCCGGAGGAATTCCTGGAGGAACTTCCGGAGGAATTCCTGGAGGAACTTCCGGAGGAATTTTTCTGGAGGAATTCCTGGAGGAACTTCCGAGGAATTCCTAGAGGAACTTCCGGAGGAATTTCTGGAGGAACTTCCGGAGGAATTCCTGGAGGAACTTCCGGAGGAATTCCTGGAGGAACTTCCGGAGGAATTCCTGGAGGAACTTCCGGAGGAATTCCTGGAGGAACTTCCGGAGGAATTCCTGAAGGAACTTCCGGAGGAATTCCTGAAGGAACTTCCGGAGGAATTCCTGAAGGAACTTCCGGAGGAATTCCTGAAGGAACTTCCGGAGGAATTCCTGGAGGAATTCCTGGAGGAACTTCCGGAGGAATTCCTGGAGGAACTTCCGGAGAAATTCCTGGAGGAACTTCCGGAGGAATTCCTGGATGAACTTCCGGAGGAATTCCTGGAGGAACTTCCGGAGGAATTCCTGGACGAACTTCCTGAAAAACTTCTCAAGAAATTTCTGTAGGAACTTCCTGAAAAATTCCTGGAGGAGCTTCCTAAGGAATTTTTGGGGAAACTGCCGAAGTAATTCGTGGATGATCTTTGGAAAAAAAAATCCTGGGGGACTTCCGGAGAAATTCCTGGAGGAACTACTGAAGGAACTTCCGAAGAAACTTCTGGAGGAAATTACGAAGTAATTCTAGGAGGAACTCCCGAAGGAATTCCAGGAGATCCATCCCGAGGAATTCCTGAAAGAACTTCTGAAGTAACTCTTGAGAAAACTTCCTAAAGACGAGATTCTGAAGAATTTCTTGGAGAAAATTAGTACTTGGACGAAAGCTTTCAAATATATCTATCAGCTGAGGGTAATAAAACGAATATTGGTGTTAAAATCACTCCACACGACTTGATCAAAGTAAAATTACCCTGCGGCCCGCGGGCCGCATTTTTGTTTTGCTTTGATCGTTTCGTACTGAGTGAATTTAACACCAATATCCGTTTTATTACCCTCAGCAGATAGATATATTTGAAAGCCTTCGACGAAGTACTAATTTGTATGGTTAAAGCCCATTTTTATTGTATGAGAAGTAAATAAAGGAATAAAACGTCCAAAGTGCTGAGCACCACTGCTCTAGAAGGTACTTTTGAAAGAATTCCAGAATGAACATCCAAAAGAAATTCCGAAGGTATTTTCGGATGAAATTCTGAAGGAATTGCTAGAGAAACTTGGAATTAAAGCGTAGGAGGAACTTCCGAACGCATTTCTAAATGGCCTGTCTACGGAATTCCTGTAAGTACTGCCGAAGGAACTCATGGAACTCAATTTTCCAACAGCGGAAGGTTTCCGAAATAATAACTCCGGGATAAAACGACCATTACTTGGGTTTTACAGTAAAAGGAGTTATTATTTTCCTGCAATTGTAGGGACTTGTTGTAGTGTACATAATTTGTTGTAATTTTTCCCATTATCAGTTTTTCCCATTACCAATTACTCATGTAGAAGATAAGATAACAAGTAATTGTGACTCACGTTGAGTCCCGTTTCTGTGTCCAGTCAATGTCAGTCCGTGAACCAGTCTAATGTATGTCGATTCGTATTCAAGTCTGCACTTCTAACGTACTATTTCTCCGTACAACTTAGTTCGTAGGATCCATATAGTATTTTAGGTTAAGGGTACGTAGATCTTTTGGTGCTTTTCTACCTGATAATCAGTTTAGATTAGGGGAATTCATATATCAAACAATTTACAATAATACCTTTAAAGTTTCACTTAATTAAATAGCTATAACGATAAATAATTCACTGATTATTTCAAAATTTCCTTGCTTCACGTTAGCATGCCTGCCGTAATAACAACGAGATATAACTTTTTTCTCTGCTCTACTCTAGTTTGCCTACATCCTCCATGCCAATACCTGACTCACAGCTGCGACAGTGTAGGTCCTGTCATCACAGTCCGGTCCTACCTGATTAACGTGAGGGGTACAGCTGCCGATCACATAAGGAGATCCAAAACGCAGAGGCTCGCCGGCGAGCGTTCGCCAACAGTCCCCCCAGGTACGATGGCCGCTATGCCAGCTTAATCCGTAACGCGCCATGTACGTCTAGCACGTCTAACTTAGCTACCGGTCGCTCGTAGATGCCGCAGGTTGTCCTCACCATCGCTGATCTAGGTTGGCCATCCCACCCAGAATGAATGCAGATCACACGGCCTTTTGGCCAACAGTTCCGGGGTAATCTAGAGGCGATAATTATCACCACATCGTCGTTTTCTATCGGCTTGGGATCGGTGAACAATTTCGTGAGGCGAGTTATTTCAGGCAAATAGTCGCTGACCCATCTCTGCCGAAACCGGTTTCCGCAGCACTTCATCCGTCAAGTTTCTTGTTTGGAGAATGGCCATCAAATTCTTTTTCACGCAGCCGATGAGGCGCTCCCAACTGCTACCCATATGCGGCGAGGAAGGAGGAAGAAAATGCCAACTGGTTTCTGCATCCACAAACTCCTTCATTATTTCTTCATGATCGACAGTACCCTCCGCTGTTTTGATTTCTCGGTTGGCCCCGACGAAATTTGTACCTCGATCGCTGTAGAAGGTTCTTGGCCTCCCTCTTCGCGAGATGAAGTTACGCAGTGACATAACGCATGAATCGGTGCTTAGTGAATGGACGACTTCAATATGAATTGCGCGGGTCGTAAGTCAAGTGGCCATCATACCCCAACACTTATCTGTTCGGCGACCGACGACAGTCTCGTATGGTCTGAAAAAATCCACGTCGACATGGGTGAAGGGGCGTGCGAAGGCATGTAGTCGAGCTGCTGGTAGATCTGCCACGATTGGCACTTTTGGATCGACTCGGTGGTTCTTACAGCGTTGGCAGTTAAATCGGACGTTGGTTAAGGCTGTGCGGAGCTTCGGAATACTGTATTTCTGTCGAATTTCGTTGATTACGGTCTCGTGGTTCTGATGGTGGAATATTTGGTGGAAATGTGCAATGATCAATTTGGTGGTTGGGTGGTCACGTGGAAGGATAATTGGATGTTTGGCGTCTTCGGTTGCGTAATCGCAGTTGGTGATGGTGTTTTAAGCGGCAGCGTCGGCTCATGCTGCGATCGTTGGAAAAGAGCCACTTAATCGGGATAACAGCTTATTATAGACTTCTTCAAGCGCTTCAATTTGCAATTATTGGAGAAACGTTGCACAAACGCAACGACTCGAACTAATCGACCCCAATTGGAGAAGTCGTTCACTTGTACGATGGGATCGTATGCGGTGAAGTGTGCACTAGGACGGAGTTCGAGGTCGGTGGTTCGTGAGCCTTTCGATGCGCGTGGCCAATGATCTTCTGCGAGATAGAGAAATTGTAGGCCGTTGAACCAGGCTTGAGGTTTCAGATTTGGAAGTCCTTTCCATTTTGTGCCATCATCCGCAACGTTCAAATCGGTGGGAACATACCACCATTCAGTCATATCCGTCAGCTCGAGAATTTCGCTAACCCGAAACGCTACCAATGGTGAGTAACGGCGGTGACCCGATCTGATCCAGCACAGGACATCTTGGGAGTCAGACCAGAAGACTCGATGGGTAATGTGGACCATGAGAGCTTCGGAGAGTGTTCGAGCCAGGCGAGATCCAATCAATGCCGCTTGAAGCTCCAGTCGGGCAATAGAGAGATATTTCAACGGCGCGACTTTGGTTTTTGCGGCAACTATATTGCATTCCACGACGTCCTCATGGTTGAACCGAAGGTAGCATGCGGCCGCTATACCGTTTTTACTAGCATCCACAAACGTGTGGAGCTGCACATCACCGTGGTGAATACTATTTCTGCTGACGTAGCACCGTGATATGCTTATCATTTCAATTGATGGAAGAACGTTGAGCCAGGTTTGCCATCTTTCGAAAATGGTTTCATCGACTTGATCATCCCAGCCGATGCCCGAACGCCAGACTTCTTGTAGCAGAATTTTCAGGTGCATTAAAAATTGGGCTCTAATCCCAAGCGGATCAAATACGGACATGAGTACACGCAGCATTTGTCGTTTTGTTGGGCGACGTTGGCCCTGCAGTAGCGCTCGCCCATATCGATCCCATCCAACCTTGTAGGTAAAGGTGTCTACGTTGGTGCACCACCACATACCGAGAACCTTCTCCGTTGCTAGTTCCGGTGAAAGGTCGAGGTTCTTTTCTTCGGTGTTTTTCTCTTCTAAAGCATCACCGACGCGTTTGGAGTTGCTGATCCAATTACGGATTTCAAAGCCGCCAGCAGCGTGTATCTCTTTTACTTGCTGTGCGTTGTTAGCATTGTTATCAACGTAGTGGCGTTTCTGGATCACTTCAACGGCCGCTGGGTAGTCCCCCTTGAAACGCTCGGCGTTTAGGTTTTTCACGAACTGGGCGCTGCTGCTAGGGGAGCAGACCGCCCCGAATGTCATCACCTGGAGAACGTATATTGAGAGGGTCCCATCTTCATCATATCAGAGGAATCTCTGGCATTGCTGGTCTTCCGAACGCATGAGCACTTATATATTTCAAATATTTCACGCACATCTCCAGTTATAGCGACCCGGCCTTCACGGAATTGTACCAGTATGGTAAACAGCTCCCTGAGTTGATCCTTTAAGTAGCGCGGAGTTTAGGGAGTTTTCCATGGGCTAATGCTGCGGCATCCCACACCATTCGGATCTTGTCTGGCTTATTAGCGTTCATTACCGGAAATATAGGTAGATACCACGTCCGAGGTAAATTATGGGAACGTTCTTCATCGGTGACCTTCCTCGCATAGCCCTTTTTGACGAAATCGATAATCTTCTTGTTGAGGGCGTCCGCTAGTTGGAAGTTTTTATCCATTCTCTTCTTGGGGCACTGCAGTCGCCGGAAGGGCCATGGGAAAACTGTCTGGCAGCCGAATATTGTCGTAGCGCCACAACAAGCCATTTTCGTAGCGATTCCCCTTCAGCATTGTGCGACTTTCGATCAGATTCTGCGCTCGTTCTTCTTCTGCCGAGACGAGATGATTCTTCGGCTAAACAACTCCCAGGCTGTCTACTGCGAAGTATTCCTTTAGCATTTTGTGTCGGTCTTCATGCACCAAATTAGCGGCGTTATCGTGATTCGCTCCACCACTAATTGTCCAGCGTAGCCGGGTTTTAACAGCGATCGCCTCGCGGCTCTTTTTTACAAGGCTAAGATGCTGATCCTTCATTCCGATGAGAATTCTTGGCCGGACGTCGTGGTAGGATGTGGCCGGAAGATGTTGATACAGCTCAGACAACTCTTTGACATTGGGAGACTAAGTTGGAAGAAGTTATTAAGCAACTGTGTATATACTCCTTGCATGGTGTACATCCCTGAGTCGTGTTTTGACCCCATCTCAAGCTTGACACTCTTTGAGTCGTCCTCTCGACGCTTTGCTCCTCCAGTCCAAAGCAAGCATAGCGGGGCCGCATCTGCTTGTCGAACAAGGTGAGCTCGGACCCGTCGTCTAGGAAGGCGAATGTTTCGATTGATTGATCTACAGGTAGGTAGCGGAACAACACTTGACTAGTGGTTATCCGATGAGCATGGCATCCGTGCTCGCCCGAGCTCGGAGCAGGTATAGAATCTTGACGCTGATTCGGTAATGATTTGCTTGTGTCAGTTGGAGAAGTATTCGATGGTAGCGGTAGGCTCTTCTGGTCGTTGTGCAGAAGTTCGTGGTGCTTCAACTCGCAGCCGTTCTTTCTACACAGTTTGGCTTGACAACCACCCTTATGCTGACAACCACCCTTACACCGTAGCCCAGCGAGAATCGCGAGAGAATTCCAGGAAACGTTTGCATTTGGTTATCAACTTGCAGCTTCTTTGCAAACTAGGCAGCTATCAGCTGCAGTTTTCGCGTTGGATGGCGCTGTAAAACGATGACCTTCTGTGGCTTCCTCGGTGTGAGCGTTGATGAAAGTGTTGCTCTTTTTGGCTGTACGTGAGTCGTTACGCATAGCTTTGAATTCGCATGTGGTGTTTGGGATACTAACAGCACTAGCAGCTTCTGCTAGAGTGTAGAGCCAGTTGCGTAGCCACGTGGGAGATTTTGGACATAGCCCCCCCCCTCAGAGTCAAATTTTTAGAAGAATTTTTTTCTAAAAAAAATGTTCAGAAACACAACCCGCCCCCCCCTCCGACCAATTTTCTGGCAACGTCACTGTGTAGAGCCACCTGCTGAAAAACGGTAATTTAACCGTGGGAAGCGATAGTCGATACTGCGCCCAATTCAACTTGATCGATGGTGCAAGCTTGTTGACGAGTTGTTGTAGGAAGATCATATTATAGAAGTATTCTTCCATTCCACATGCGTCTACGGTTCTAATTTGTCTTCTCTTAATGCTGGAAGGGAGTTAATTTTCGACATCATCGAATGAACGATCACCTCAGCATTTTGAGCGTTGGCATAACTCCGTTGACTTTTGATGGATGTAGCAGCCGGCTCTTGACTCCTTCATAAGCTCGACCCTTCAAGCTTCGCTGCAAGTGAACAATATTTTCCTCTTTGGTGAATCCGCACAGAGCAGTGGTGCTGTTGAAGGTGGATAGGAACAGAGGCCACTCTTCTTGCTTTCCATAGAAGGTTGGAAGATCTTTTGAAACTGCTGGGGGGAGATCAGGTATGGTTCGGGACATTCTTCTTGCTCTTGACCGTAGAATCGGTGGCCTCGCATCGTGGATGAATGGGGACGATTTTGCTGGTGAACCGAATGTCGGATCGAGTCTGAGACAAACTGTTGACACTCTGGAGTCGGTGGGTTACGTGAGAACCGATGCAACGGATCTACTTCCGAGCCGTGGATGACGACAGGTGCGGGTGAATGAGGCAACTGTGCCATGGAAACCCGTCGCAAAGGTTCAACCCTTGGGATCGGTTGATACTGTTCCTGTAACGGAGCTTGACTTGTTGTGCCGAGAGCTAACTGTTGCATTCCGGCACTTAAACCCGGTGGATCTACGTTGTAGCTCAGCATGGACTCCGGTGCTGGGAATGGATGGGGTTAGGCTCTGGTAGCGATGAGCGAGTGCTACCAATCCGTGCAACTGCTGGGTGCCACAGTTGCTTTTTACCTGCATGCATGGTCGATTCGACCTGGCTCTCAACATTAGAGGTGATGAGCCCACCACGGATCGCATTCGTAGATGCAATCCAGTTCTGCGTTCTGCTCATTGATCCATTCTTAGACGAGCCGTTTTCGCTCATAGCTTGCTCCAGCAGTTGATATTTCTGCTCCAGAAATGCCCTTTCCTTTTTTGCTTCCTCCGCTGCGATTGCTTGTTGCCGCTCTGCTTCACACCTCTCGACGTTCCGCAAATCCTCCAACATTTGAAGCTTTAGCCTAGCAAGAGCTTGCGAAGAACGACTCGAAGACAACGATGGCGCTTTTTATCCGTTTCGAGACGGATACACAATCCTTTGCAACGAAGTTGCGAACGGTGCCTGATCTGCTCCCTTGGATTGGTTTGACTCGTTCGCGGCCAGCGATAAACCTAGTTGATTAGCTGTTATCTCGGGTTGCTACGGCTGATGTTGTAGCTGTGGCTGCGGTCGGTACGATTTGGATGACTGTCTCGATGGACCACCTCTTGCTTGAAGCAAAGCCGCAGTAGAACTGGTTTCTTGGACACCTTTCGCAGACTCGCATTTTGGCACAACTCCATGGAAAATTCTCTATCTGCTGCGTGACTCCTACACACTGGAAGTAATGCCATTTGGAACACACGCCGCATTGCACCATTTCGGCTGAATCCAGTCCACGAAACACCTGGCATGTTCGTCCGGGATGAGACTCCTCCGGACCAGCAGTGGCACACCACCATTTGTACCGAGATTTTCACTTTTAGCCTCACCAACCACTCTTCCCGACCGTAATAAATTGTTGGAAATTGCCAACAGCGGAAGGTTTCCGAAATAATAACCCCAGAATAAAACGACCGTTACTTGGGTTTTACAGTAAAAGGAGTTATTATTTTCCTGCAATTGTAGGAATTCGTTGTAGTGTACACTGTACATAATTTGTTGTAATTTTTCCCATTACCAATTAAGACTCATGTAGAAGGTAAGATATTCAGTAATTGTAACTCACGTTTAGTCCCGTTTCTGTGTCTAGTCAATGTCAGTCCGTGAAATCTTAGACGACCTGTCGGAAGAAATCATGGAGAATCCTTCGGAGGAATCGGACAAATATTCCTGGACGAACTCGAGTGACGAACTAAACACCATCAAAACTCATATTTGAATGTACTCTGGAAGGATTTTTATCAGAAACTTCTGAACACTTACATAGGCCGTAACTGGTGATCTACCAAAAATTAACATCAATAAATCAGATCAAAAAAACCTGGAGGGACATCAAAGAGGATGATTTCTCGAAGCAATTCCTGTAGAATTTTGCAAAGAAAATTTTGGAAGAACTACCGAAGGTACTTCTGGAGAAACTTCTAGAAGAAATTTCTGAATGATGTTCCACTAAATTGCTTGGAGGTGCTTTCGAAAGCATTCCTTAAAATATTTCGAGGAACTATCAAAGATTACGAGGCCTTTCCGAAGCGAATTGCATACATATTCAACTTTATTCGGAATTGCTCATTCATCACAATTTCACAAACCTCATCAAATATTCCTTGCTTCAGAGTTATTGGAAGAGTTGTCTAGAGTGGAAACAGATTGTTGACATTGAAGCGACACTCGTGGTTTGATTTTAGTTAAATAGAAAATTTAGCAATGCTCTGAGTGAGGAGATTCAGAAATCAAAACATATGCAAATACTGAAATCAAAATATCGTACGTTTTGTAATATCATGTTAATATTACCTTTCGAGCATCCCAGGAATCTCCCTTATGAACAGCATGTTTCCCCGCGACGACCAGTACGGCATTTTCTCGGCTTCAATGCGCTTCACCGAATCCACGTGGCTGAAGTTCTTCGCCTGTTGCAGATACTCGAACAGCGACCCCTGATACAGCGAACGCATTACGAAGCAATGATACACCCACAAAAACAATAACGTTCGTGCGAAATTCCTCCCTGGAGTTCTACTCATTGCACCCCCGAACAACACATTCACCAGATTCATCAATGCCATTCCGGTACCGGGACCGAACACAAAACTGCGCACGTTCCACGGGTAAAACTTCAGCACTGAGATCACTCCGGCACCGACGGCCGTATACAGTATCACCATCATCCAAGTTCCCGCGCTGAAGGGTCGGAACAGTTTCTCGAACGCCGTGTAGGGTCTGCCCGGTGGAACAGCGACCATCACCTTGATCGTGTAGTAGCTGACGCTGGACTTCATCACCGACATGCGTTCGCCGCGCATCGAAAAACATCCGGACGTCATGTTGACTGCGCCGTCGACCACAAGCCCTATCGCCCCACTGAAGGACCCATTTTTGTAGATCTCTCCCCAAAGGTCGCCACCCGTCATCTCCACTACTTCGATGGTGAAGTTCAGCAGTGTCGAAATCATGGCCAGCATGTCACCTTCCATTCCGCGTAGTTGACGGCGACCGGCTACCGTTTCAATCATCGTGTACGGCGGATAGTTGATGGCCGCGATCCGAATTGGACACCCGTGGAAGTTGTCAAGCTTCGGTGAAAACAGATTTTCGGATGCTGCCAATTTCGTTGATGGGGTCAGGTGGTGCACTAGCACGGGATGCGCATGTTCGCAGTGATGTTCAACGTACGGGAAATATGTGAACAAGACGGTGTCTTGGGAGCTGCCTGTGCCTTCGATGTTGGCGGTAACGAGCACGACGTTGATTATGTTGAACGACCACAGGTCGAGGAATATCTGCTGAAGAGTTCTACCGTAGACGACACGCGGTGCCGTCAGGATCAGCAGATAGTATCCGGAGTAGTCGTACTTGTCCGGGTTCAGCTGCTGCAGAATGGTGCGGAATGCTAAATAGCTATCGAAGAGCAGCATGTTGAAGAATCGAGGTCGTCGGGGTCGGACCGGATTGCTGAAGATGTAGGCGATTTCATTCGATGTTCCAACCAGTATGCGATCGAGGATGTCCGACTGTAGCGATCCGGTATAGCTGTCAGTTTGGGACGATCGAGTGATCATCGTTGACGAATGGTTCGAAATAAAATGTCTTCTCAGGATGACAATAACGGCATCAGAAAAGTCGTCAAATGATGATTTTGTGGGTAACAGTAAGTGCAGCACTACGTGCGAAGTAAGGCTCAATGATAAAATTATGAGTAGGAGTGCCTTCATGGTGACAGTAACAAGTTGAAAACTGTGCACGACTCTCCGTATGGTAATACTTTTATTCAATACAGTTATCGAGTCATCGGAAATAATGCAGTCTGAGTCACATCGTTGATTGACACCTGTCAATCCACTTGGTAGCAATAGCCTCCAACAGAAACACAATGACACTTACAGCGAGTAGTACAACGTGGATTTCAAAGGCACCAATGAGATGTTCTATCGCAAGAGGTTTGATAAACTCCGTTTGTTCCATCATACGGTGGAAATTATAGTCGCCGTAGCGAGAAGCCCACAGTTCCAGCAATCCGCTTTGGCTTAGCTTTAGAACTTCCATATCGAACGCAAATTTCAGAAGAGAATTCTTCGGGTAGAATATTGTCATGTGGTAGCGAAACATCGTATCACGGATGATCTTAATGAACTGGTTTGCAGGATTAAACTTGTTGTAGTGGGCAACTCTGTCAACTGAGAGTAATATTGCAGCATTCACCAGTTTACGTTGCCCGAGCTGATCGACCATATGGCGAATCAACCGATCAGTGGTCAGAAATAGGATTTTATTGGATAGCTCTGGCGCTATTGTTATGTATTGCTTTGCAGAATCTCGCATGTACAGATCCAGATTTGCATCATAAATTCCATGTAACGTTGTTGGTGAAGTCACGTTCAACGTTGTCTGCAAGATCCTATACAACGAACCTTGATAAGCGGTTCGAAGAATCAGTGTGAACAAAATCCAAAACATCACCAAGGTTCGTGCGAAGTTTCTTCTTGGGCATCGGTTCACTCCGCCCACAAGCAATACACAAATCAAAGTCAACACCGGCGCACGGTTTCCCCTTCCATAAACGAAGTTCCGAACTGTCCAGTCCAGCTTATTCACGATGGCGATACACCCAACAGCACAAACCAGTGTTACACTTACTCCTATCCAAACGCACGACTGTAGTGGGAAAAATAGCTTTTCGAAAGCCGTGTACGGTCTTCCGTCTGACACGGCGAACGTGAAAGCTGAATCGAAGTGCATCACCCCCGGTACCATCAGCTGAAGCAATTCCGGGAACATCCCGAATGCTCCCAGGGCAAAATCTACTCTGTTTCCGTGCACCAGATCTACAATACCTTGCTTTATCCCAAATCTTAACAAGTCCTCACTCGGTGGTACAATGATCTTTGTAGTAAAATTCAGCTTTCTGGATATGATGCTCACCAAGTTCCCTTCGATGCCTTGCAGTTCGCCATGTTCTTCACCGATGCTCATAAACGGTGGATTGTCATACGTTCCAACCAATAGCGGACAGCCGTAGAAGTTATGCAGGCGGGAATCAATAAGCCCAACCCGTTTCCAGTCCAGTTCTGTAGCTCCATTTCCTTCACACCTACCGTTGGCATATGGATAATAGGAATACAGTCGAACGGCACCGTTGTCGACCACAAACACAAAGGCAAACATAATGTTTTCGAGCCACAACTGATACAAGGCTTCTTGAACCGTTTTCCGTTGACTTACATTGAACACGATCCAGAAACTTGCTGCCAACTCGTATCGCATTCTGATCTTGTCCAAGAAGGTTCCAAATGACTGCCAGCTATCTATGAACACCATATTGAATAGTCGATACTCTTTGGCGGACCGTAGCTCTGCCCGGAATGTGTTGACCATGACGGGTAGCTGATACCGGAAACGATGGAGAAATCGTTCCAACAAATCCCGCTGAAGGAGGTGGTTCGGGGCATTTTTGAAATACAAGTCAACGTGCAACGGAGATAAACCCCATTCTATGACGGATGGGACACAACCGGAAATGGCCGTTACTATGGCTGTTTCCAGCTCCGTAGTGTAGCTCGATGATGAACTGGTTTGACAGGAGATAGCGATAAGTAGAATCCGAACTAGTTTCATGTCTGGTTGAACGATGGAGTATCTTGATGACCGATTTATTACAAACCAGACATTTATAGTGCCGAGCAAAACTTTGAATGGGACGTGGAAACACGTGACAATCAATAATTCAAGACATGTGTAAGTAATAGCTTTTGCGAAAGGGGTTTTAATTAACGTATGGGTCAGAAGAATATGTAGTTTATGTTGTCTTCGTATGTGATATTCGAGTGTCAGACTGCTGTTTCCAAAACGAGAAAATAATTCTTTCCAATTTTGTTATCAACGTTTGGGACCATCATCTTAGTAAGATGCGCAGCTACAGAGCGAACAATATTTGGCTATCCGGTACAGGAGGGGTTTTCTCAACCTGGGGTACATGTACCCCTGGGGGAACCGTCGCTGGCGCTATGGGGTACCTTGGACAAAAATGCGTAATGGTGGATTTTTGAAAATTTCAATAAAACATTTTAAGTTTTGATAATTTTTGATTCTAAGACTTTGTATTTCGCATAATATGCATGACCCAAACAGTACAATGTATGAAGAGCAACAAAAGTGGGACAAAAGTTCTAAAGAACAAACATAAACAAATTTAAAAAATCTTCAACGTAATCTACCTGATCGAGACACAATGTTGAAAAATATGTTAAGAATATATTTTTAAGTTTAAATCAAGAATCTAACGACGAAAGCCTCAACTTGAGAGACATGAAGGCCTTTTTCTGGAAAGCCAAGAAGCCTCGTTGCAAGAGGTTTAGAAGCTTTTTTTCAAAAGACTTTGAAGCCTCCTTTCAAGGAGCTCGGGAGCCTCCTTTCAAGAGGCTCGGAAGCCTGCTTTCAAAAGGCTCGGAAGCCTCCTTTCAAGAGGCCCAGAATTCTTCTTTCAAGAGACTTGGAGACCTCTATGGACTTTTGGGGTTTTCGGATTTATATATTAACACACTGGTTAGACACTCAAAACTATACAGTACAACACGTCTATTCAAACCGCGTACCCAGACTCAACTGCCTTTTTCCACTTCCCATCATGTTTCCTATTCTCTGCCTTTACACTGATACAAATAATCGTTACCCAATCATAGGATACCACACTCCCCCTTACTTACTCGTCGACTCCACGTTAGTTATGTAATCTTGCAAATAGCCTGGTGCCTTCGGTTCTCTTCGCTCGCGTACCGTTGATTCGAACACTGTTGTTGGAGGATTCGGATGCTCCGTTGATTTCTCTTCAATTGACGTCCCGATTTCATGTGGTTCTGTTTCTTTACTAATTCGTTTGAGATGCGCCACATTTCTTTGATACGTCTTACCTGTTTCCATTGACTTGAGCTCCGCCTTTGTGCCAGTTCTTTTTGTTATTTCGAATTGTTCCCGGCCCAAGTTACTCGAGAGTTTGTTCTCTTTCAACATTTTCTTGGCCACTACAATATCCCCCTCGATTAACTCATTCGCTTTTGCTCGGCGTTTCTTGTCCTCTAATTCCGCGGCAACAACTTTTCTTTCCCAGTCACGATCCCTGATGTTAGTTTCTGTTAGTTTCTCTCTGGATTCTTGGACGCTCGGTAACTTATCACGTAGTACTCGCCCAAACATCAACGCCGATGGGGCTACTCCAGTGATCGAATGGGGCGTTGAGTTGTACATGAGCAGGAAGTTTCTTAAATCTTACTTCCAATCCGACGATCCCATTTCCTGGTTGATACTAAGTCGTTTGAGAATAGTGCTGTTCATCCTCTCGACCTCGCCATTGGCTTTAGGCCAGTAGGGCATGGTCTTTTGTTGCACAATGCCGTATTCCTTGCAGAAAGTTCTAAGAAATTCACTCGTGAATTGGGGACCGTTATCTGAACGCAGTACTTCTGGAATGCGACTGAATGTTTCTAACAAAGCTTGTATGGTGAGGTCTGCTGTGATCTGGTTCATGACTACTACTTCCGCGAAGCGACTGAAGTAGTCGGTCATTACTAGCAAGTTATGTCCACTTGGTAAGGGTCCTAGGAAATCTACTGCTACCTCCGACCACGCTCTAGTTGGCATCATTGATCGCTTCATGGACTCGAGAGGTCCTACTGTTGAAACTATTGTACAAGCATTGCAATTTTTTACACATTTTTCAACTTGTCCGTCGATTTTTGGCCACCCCACTTTTTGCCGAAGTCTTTTTTTTTCATCGCACTCATTCCAGGATGCCCATCGTGTGCACAGGTGACAGCTTGTTCCTGTAATCGTGCTGGAATTATAAGTCGATCGCCTCGCATAATAACACCATCTGAGACATGTAACTCGGCCTTGAACTGTTTGAACCCCTTAACTTCTTCGCCCCATATGTCCGTACTGAGTGCCTTGTGGAGTTTCTGTAGGATTGCATCTTCTCTTGCAGCCTCGATCACATCTGCCAACGTTACTGCCTCCGGCACAGAATGCACCAATAAATGATGAATGTAGGCGTCGCCGGATGAATCAAATGCTTGAGGCGTTCGCAGGGATAACCTGGAGAGGGCGTTCACAAGGTTATTAGCCCCTAGGTCATGTGTTATCTAATAGTCGAAAGATTACAAGCGAAGTACCCAACGTTCAATACGAGGACATGGTCGGGAACGGGAATTGAAAAGAAATTTCAACGCTTTACAGTCCGTTACAAGTTGGAAACGTCTACCGAGTAGGTACAAACTGAACTTTTCAACGTCCCACACTAACGCAAGCGCTTCACGTCCGGTTTGAAAATATTTTTCTTCGAGGACTGTGAGCGCTTTGCTTGCGAAAGCAATAATTCTAGTTTCTCCAACAGAATTCTCTTGCAACAAGACTGCCCCCAAGCCATCAGGACTGGAATCGGCGATCAACTTCGTTGTGTCTTTCTTGTAAAAGAACCCCAGATATCCAATATCAGAAATAGTTTATTTAACTCTCTGTGCGTTTCGAAGGGACTCGAGATTGCCCCTGAAACTCGAACTACGCACATCACCCGATCCATCGTCGCCTTGATCAACCGTATCAACCGTACTGTAGGGTCATGGGTTCGAGTCCCATCGAAGGGAAAGTGGTTACCTCCAATACATTTTCCAAATCAATATCTTCATTCCCAGTCCAACGCTCGAGCCAGTCGGATCGCTACATTTCTGCTCGCTCAACAAAGTGTTTTTCCCAGTGTTTTTCGCTAGAGTAATTAACGCCGGGTTTTTTCACCGCGTTCATTTGTGACCGGGAAGCACCGTGCCCTGGCCGAGCCCTTGGCACGGCTGTGAACAACCACTGTAGATTCATTGGCAGAATATACTAGTTGTCGGCGACGCCAATAAGCAGTCAACGAGTCAATCATCGACGACGCTTTGTTCGTTCCCACTCTGAACAGAAGGAAGCATACAAACAACAACGCTACTATTGAGTCGCGTGGAAGCTGCCGTGCCGGTGCGCACATACCTACATGCAGGAGGTAGTCGTCGGCAGTAATAGCAAGAATAGGTAGTATCGTTCAATTTTGTTTCTTTCTCTGCTGCTGTCTGTTGTATGGGCAATCCTACAGTGGGTCCGCAGTCTCATTGAACTCTTCATTTTTGTAAGCTTTTTTTTGCTTTGATTATACATTTGGCAAGTTTTTTTTTCGTACGATTATAAGTATCAAAGCTATTATTATCCCGTTTTCTGTAAATAATACATCGGAATCAATCCCCCTATAAGCATAAATTATATTTCCTTAACACTTTTTTTTTATTGTTATTGAAATTGATTTTATTATTATTATTATTATTATTGACTTTTTTGCCTTCTATTTTTTTTTCTTTCTATTCTCTTGAGTTTTTATTTCTCTCAACGTTCTACAAATTAGCATCTCTGATTTTCGATTTGTTGTCTGTACCATTAGCGGTGGATGACCCACCCAAGTAATGGATGCAATTGATTCAGGCGGGGAGAAAACGCAGTTTGTGATTTCCGATGACGATTCGATAGATTCACCATCGTTTGAACATTTGGTCGAGTCTCTCTTTACCTCACCGGAGACCAGTCAAAACAAACAAACATCTTCTTATTCGCCAAAAGTGAAACAAATCGATCATCCGACCCAATCTACATCACATGCAACTGGAACTCCTATTAGCACATTTCCAGAACTCATGGATACCAGCACTACTTTGATGGTGAATGAAACCAATTCCATTATCCCCCCCTCATCCGCTGGAAACATTTCCACAGCGTACCCCCGCCTGAAAACATACCCACCCGGATCGAAAGGACCCTTTCTGGTTTTCTTTCGGCCCAAAGGCAAACCGCTAAATAAATTGCAAATCGAAAAAGACCTGGCAAAGTCGTTTCGGGGCATTGAAGAAGTGAATGCACCGAGCCGTAACAAATTGCGAGTTACGGTTAGTGATCGGGAACAAGCAAATAAGATCGCTGCCTACGAGCTCTTTTTGAGGGAATAATCACGTATATATACCGAGTCGAGAAGTCGAAATTGCTGGAGTGGTCACCGAGCCGTATCTGTCATGCGCTGACATAAGAACTCTTGGCGCTGGTGGGTTCAAGAATAGAGCCATCCCAGCTGTCCAGGTGACCGATGTCAGGCAAATGAACCACGTGGCATCTGATGGCACGAAAAAACATTCAGACTCGTTTCGGGTGACCTTCTCCGGATCAGCTTTGCCGGACTATCTCGTGATCGGGAAGATTCGATTATCTGTTCGCCTCTATGTGCCGAGTGTAATGCATTGCCAGCAGATTGGACACACTGAAACTTACTGCTGCAACAAACCACGCTGCAGTAAGTGCGGTGACCAACATTCGGAGGGTCTCTGCAGCTCAGAACACAAATGTACTTGCTGTGGAGAAGCTCCACATGATCTGTCCGCATGCGGTCGATTCATAGAGCGGGGGAAACACCAGCTGCGATCAATTCAACAGCGATCACGGCGAACTTATGCAGAAATGCTAAAAAGTCGCCGCACCTGCTGTTCCATCGACCCGTCCCATTGTTAACAACAATCTCTACTCTTCCCTGCCCTCGATGACCAAGGTTCTGACTCTGGGGACGGTGAGGAATACGCTGTGATTGAAACAGGTACAAAGAGGAAACGAATAAGAACTAAGCCTCAAACCCAAAAGGCTACTCTTAAAGTCCCTGTCACTCAACAGGGTATCCGTCCTTCCCCTGCAAAATTAGTAAGTGTTGGAAAACCCCCAAAAGTTTCTTCATTGGGGTTCAAGTTTGTGGCTGGCGAATTTCCATCACTTCCAGGAACATCTAAAACCCCAGCTGTTCCAGTTTTTCGCCCAGAAATCTCAAAACAACAAAAAAGTCAGAGAACACCTCAACACAATCAAGTTGAGGTTTCAGACAAAATGACTCTTTCTGGGATTGTGGATTTCATCTTCAACACATTAGAAATCTCACCCGCAGTGAGAAACACTATCAATATGATAATCTCAATGGTGAAACCCTTATTGAAGCAACTGATTCCAAAATGGTGTGTTCTTGGTTCAATATTATCCCTGGATGGCTAATTTAATCAACGAGGTCGGGGATAAGATCGTAGTCCTGCAGTGGAACTGTAGAAGTATCTTGAAAAATTTAGCTGCGTTTGAATATTTAGTTTACACCTCGTGTTGTGACACATTTGCTCTCAGTGAAACATGGCTTACTTCAGATAAAAACCTTTCTTTCCATGATTTCAACATTATTCGTCTAGATCGTGGTGATGGATATGGAGGGGTGCTTTTGGGGATCAACAAACGCCACTCCTTCTACAGAATAGATCTTCCTTCGATGATAGGCACTGAAGTAGTTGCATGCCATGTCACCATACGAGGCAAAAGCTTAAGCATAGCCTCTGTGTATATACCGCCGAATGCCTCTGTTCGTTACAGAGATCTTACGGCTATCTGCTCAGTAATGCCTGAGCCCCGGTTGATTCTGGGAGATTTCAACTCACACGGTACAGCCTGGGGGGAACTGACCGATGACAACCGTTCATGCTTAATTTATGACATGTGTGACTACTTCAATTTGACATATTTGAATAACGGAGAAGCAACACGCGTGGCACCTTCAGGACTCGAAAGTAGAATTGACCTCTCGATCTGTTCGATTTCACTAACATTGGATTGTACGTGGAAAGTGATTCAGGATCCCCATGGTAGTGATCACCTGCCTATCGAAATCTCAATTACCAATGGATCGCGTCAAACTCATCGGATTGACAATGCATACGATCTCACAAAACACATTGACTGGGGAAAGTATGCTGAAGCGATCATCGATGGTGAGCAATCACTCGATGTACTTCCTCCGTTGGAAGAATACCGTTTTCTCGCCGGTTTGATTCACAACAGCGCGGTTCAGTCACAGCGTAGACCAATATCGGGATTGCAAGCGTGTCGACGTCCACCATCTCCCCTTTGGTGGGATGACGAGTGTACTAAAGTATACCGTGAAAAATCCGACGCGTTCAAGGATTATCGGAAGCGGGGTTCGCGGGTTAACTATGACCGGTATATCTCTTTTGAACGAAAATTCAAGAGCCTCGTAAATGCCAAGAAACGAAGTTACTGGCGCCATTTCGTTGATGGCCTATCGCGAGACACGTCGATGTCAACTCTGTGGGCCGTCGGAAGAAGAATGCGAAACGCGTCGTCGGTTAACGAAGACAGGGAAAACTCCTCTCGGTGGATCATTGCATTCGCTAAAAAGGTTTGCCCGGATTCCGTTCCAATACAAGGATTCGTGCGTGACGTAGCACCCGGTCGAAGTGAAATGGATAATCCCTTTCTGATGGTCGAGTTCTCGCTTGCCCTCCTTTCATGTAACAATTCTGCAGCAGGAATTGATGGAATTAAGTTTAACTTGCTTAAAAACCTCCCAGACGTCGCGAAGAGGCGCTTGTTAAACTTATTCAATCAATTCCTAGAAAGTAACATAGTTCCAGATGAATGGAGACAGGTGAGAGTAATCGCCATTAAAAAACCAGAGAAACCTGTGTCGGATCATAACTCGTATCGACCGATCGCGATGTTGTCGTGTATACGTAAGCTGTTTGAGAAGATGATCCTCAATCGGCTCGATAAATGGGTTGAATCGAACGGTTTTCTATCAGATACTCAATTTGGATTCCGCAGAGGCAAGGGAACGAACGACTGTCTTGCACTGCTTACTACAGAAATTCAACTGGCCTATTCTTTAAAAGAACAAATGGGTTCAGTTTTCTTGGACATTAAGGGGGCTTTTGACTCAGTTTGCGTTGGTGTCCTTTCAGACAAACTCCACGAGTGTGGGCTTTCACCAATATTAAACAACTACTTGTACAACTTGTTGTTTGAGAAACATATGAGCTTTTCTCATGGAAACTCAACATTTTCTCGAATTGGCTACATGGGTCTCCCCCAGGGCTCATGTTTAAGCCCTCTTCTTTATAATTTTTACGTTAGAGACATCGATCCATGTCTCATGGAAAATTGCATGCTTAGACAGCGGGCGGACGATCTGCAAGGACCATTGCAAGATACCTTAAACAATTTGTCTTCTTGGGCTATTCGGCTAGGTATCGAATTCTCTCCGGAGAGAACTGAGCTGATTGTATTTTCTAGGAAGCATAAGCCGGCAAAATTAAAGCTTCACCTTGAGGGGAAAGAAAATCGCTCAAGGCTTTTCACATAAATATTTGGGGGTCTGGTTCGACTCGAAAGGCACCTGGGGAATGCACATTAGACATCTGTATCAGAAATGCCAACAACGAATCAACTTCATGCGTACTATTACCGGAACATGGTGGGGAGCCCACCCGGAAGATCTGATAAAGCTTTATCGGACAACGATTCTGTCGGTCATCGAATACGGTAGTTTTTGTTTTCAATCCGCCGCGCAAACGCACATATTGAAGCTCCAACGTATCCAATATCGCTGTCTACGTATCGCGTTAGGCTCTATGAACTCGACTCATACAATGAGCTTGGAGGTACTTGCGGGAGTACTGCCTTTATCAGATCGTCTCGCGGAATTGTCGTCCAGGTTCCTCATTCGGTGTGAGGCTTTGAATCCATTGGTAATTAAAAATTTTGAGAAGCTAATCGAACGAAATTTCCAAACAAAATTTATGACACTGTACTACTGGTACATGAGCCTGGATGTTGGCCCTTCTTCGAATGTTCCCAATCGTGGTTGCTTCTTAAACTCCTCCAGTTCAACTGTAGTTTTTGATCTGACCATGAGACAAGAGATCCGTGGAATACCAGATTCGTACCGATCGGAGTGCATACCATCAATTTTTGCAAGCAAGTACAGCCATGTCAGTTGCGACAAAAGCTTTTTCACAGACGGGTAAAAACAAATGAATCCACTGGATTTGGTGTCTTCAATGAATTTCATAGCGCCGCTCATAAACTTCAGAATCCTTGCTCCGTATATGTTGCAGAGTTAGCGGCTATACACTATGCATTAGAGCGAATTGCCTCTCTTCCCTCTGATCAATACTTCATTTTTACGGATAGCCTCAGCTCCCTTGAGGCTATTCGTTCAATGAGGCCGGTACAGCACTCACCTTATTTCCTGAGTGAAATACGCACCATATTGAGTGCTCTATCGAATCGCTTTTACACTATCACCTTAGTATGGGTCCCCTCACATTGCTCGATTCCGGGTAATGAGAGAGCGGACTCTCTTGCCAAGGTGGGCGCTATGGAAGGCGATATTTATGAGCGCAAAATCGCCTTCAGTGAATTTTTCTCGATTGCTCGTCAACACGCCATGGCCAGTTGGCAACGAAAATGGGATGAAGGAGATTTGGGTAGATGGTTACATTCCATTCTCCCACAGGTATCGAGCAGCCATGATTCAAGGGTTTGAGCATTACCAGAGACTTTATTAAAGTAATGTGTAGGCTAATGTCCAATCACTACTCATTAAACGCGCATTCCTTCGGAATAAGGCTCGCCGACAGCAATCGATGCGGTTGCGGTGCAGGCTATCAAGACATCAATCACGTTGTCTGGGACTGTTCCGAATACGGTGTTGCCAGGTCCGATTTATGTGAATACCTCCGGGCCCGAGGAAAATCAGACAAGGAAAACATTCGAGATGTGCTGTGTAAGCTTGACCTAGAATACATATTTCTTATATCAAATTCTTGAAAAGGATCAATATTTTCGTTTAACCCTCTATCTGTTGTAAGTCATATCATCATCGTCTACGCACTCCACCACTCTCCGCTTGGAGAACAGTTTACAGTTATGTCCTGAATAATCTACGTCAAACAACAATAAGACCGCTACAGCGCTGCTCAGGTCAATGGAATACCCATTGGCCCTACTCCTTTTTTGTACACCCTAACCTTGACTAAGCCGCGAGTTTTTCGGCTCCCCAAAACTAACACTAAGAACTAAGGCCCACGTAGATTGTCAACAAAAATAAATAGCATAGCGGCTCCGTTATGCCTGATGGCAATTGAGCCTCTAAATAAAAACAAGTTAATAAAAAATCAATATCTTCCACATAACGTACATATTCACATATGAGTTTTCATAACATTGTAAATTAACGTCCAAGTCGGGTGGTTTAATCCCCGGAAATAGGCAATTACCTTTGATTGAACCCAACCGTATCAGTTTATCCGGAAATCCGTTTTCATGCATTAGCTGCCATATGGCGAACACCTGGTCTGAGGTAGAGCATTCACCCATAAATCATGCCTGGTACTGAACCACGAACTGTCTTGCAATTGATGTTAGTCAGCGGCATAAAATTTAGGAGAGTACCTTGTAGGCGGCGTTCAGCAATGTGATTGCGCGGTAGTTGCTACAATCCAGCTTATCGCCCTTTTTGTAGATGGGACACACAACACCTTCCATCAACTCCTGCGGCAGAACCTCATCCTCCCAAACCTTGGTAATTACCCAGTGCAGCACTCTAGCCAGTGCCTCACTACCGTGCTTAAACAGCTTTCCTGGTAGTTGGTCAACTACAGGGGCTTTGTTGTTTTTCAGCCGGCCGATCTCCTCCTGGATTTCCTGGAGATTCGGATCCGGAAGTCGCATGTCCTGCGCGTGTGCTCCTAGGTTCATTACCATATCGCCACCGTTGCCTGCCATATCGCCATTCAGGTGCTCATGATAGTGCTGCCGCCACCTTTGGTTAACCTCACGCTCGTTTGTAAGAAGGTTCCCGTTTATTTCCTTACACATATCGGGCTGTAGCACGTGGCCCTTACGTGAATTTGGATAAGAAATGCCTGAGATATTGTTAAGTCGAATCCGGGATATAACCCATATGTATGAGTTTTTTTACCAAGTTAACCTTAGTTAACCAAAATCATGCAACAAGGAATTCTACCACGGGCTTTACATCATAGAAAAAACAATTATAATTAAAAAGGCTATTTAAGTTAGCTGAATGAACAACCGTTCCCTATTTAAGTGGATATCAGTTACAATTGAACTCATATACCATTCCTTTGTCCCGAACTAAAAAGCGTAGATCTATTGTTCTACCAACCCATATTATAATTACAAGCCTTCACGATGATACGTATTCCGTATTCATACTAAAGCTTTGTTAAAGCTACTACTGAAGGTGTCCCTGAATTCTCTACAAAGTTGCATAATGATTGGCATCATATCCATTTTGACTTTATACATCGGATTGCTGTTGGGCAGCTTTGACGTAGCATCACAAAATTCGACGAATTCCGCAGCGACACTAATTGTGGAGATTATCGATGAGTATTACGTCTTACGTCAAACACCTCTCCTTATAGTAAGAGAACATGAAGTAACTCAGGCGGATCTAGTCGACCAAATCACAAGGGATCTCCGCCATCCAAGGCTTGTTCAACTGCACGCAACGATTCACGGCTACCAGTCCTGGTATTATGCACTATTTTTCTGTACGAATTATGGCTGCTTTCAACGTATCATCAGTCAACTGCGCTCCGAGAAGTTCGAAATTCTCGGCTATTACACGTTCGTCTTCAATGAGATCAGTGAGAAACAAATCTACGAAGCATTCAGCGCACTCTGGAGATTGAAGCTTCTCCGCTCGATACTAATTGTTGCAGACGAAGACCAATCACAGCTGTACAATTTTTCGCCGTATTCGAACAACACATGCGGAGAACTTACAGTGAACTCTATTGATGACCATTTATCGTCGGAGCTATTCCTGCACCGTCTGAACGATTTCTACGGCTGTTCGCTCAGACTTGGAACCTTCGAATCTCCACCGTTCGTGCATTTCCTCCCTGCCACTCAGAACCAAGAGTTCCCCATCAAAGGCTTCGAAGCCGAACTCGTCACCACACTTGCCGTCAAGTTGAACTTCCGGCTAGTCGTCATAACGCCACCGGACAATGCGCAGTCCGGAATGGCTCACCGACACGGTAGCACCGGCCTGGCAAAGATCCTACAGGATGAAGTCGTCCACTTCGGAATCGGCTGTTTGAACATCATGAGCCAATGGAATGAAATTCTGCTACCGGGCAGAGCTCACTACACTTCGCAGGTGTTGTTCGGGGTGCCGGATGGGCAGCTCTACAGTCCGATCGAGAAACTACTGCGACCTTACGATAGAACGGTTTGGATCATAATGGCCTGTTTATTGGGTTGTGTCGCTGTTGTGACGCTGATTTTGAAGTTTGCACCGGAAAAGGTCAAAAGCTTTGTCTACGGAAGAAGATATCATAGACCGTTTTTTAATTCACTAAGCGTTTTGTTCTCCGGGAGTGTGTACATTTTTCCAGATCGGAACTTTTCCCGGACGCTGCTAATATTGTGGATTGGGTATTGCTTTGTGATGCGAACGGTGTATCAAGGGTTGTTGTTCAGATACTTACAAGATGAGTCCAGCCGTAACCCCGTGGATACGATCGATGAAATCGAAAGGTCGGACTTACACTATTACATAACGTGGAACTCTGCAAGTTTCTTTGATTACAAGCCGGAACTGTTGGAGCGAGCTCGCTACATCGATCCGGGAAATGATAGCATCGGTGCAGCGCTGGACGCCGTATCGAGTCGGCGAGTTCAAGACGGAGTCGTTTTAGCCACCCTGGAGCACATCGCGTACCATAACAAACACCACTTGGATCAAGGATTCATCCAAAGCACCCGCGATAGCTTGCGGTCGTATCCCATGGTTATCTACTACCCGAAGAGGACGTTTCTGGTGCAGGTTTTCAATCGCCTAATCGGAGATATTGAAACTGCAGGACTGATGAACTACTGGGTACGGCTGTACGGAAACTACCACTTTTTCCCGAAGAAGATCATCATAGCACAGCCGACGCCCCTAACTTTGCATCACTTGGTAGGAAGCTTTGCAATTATTCTCGCACTGTGGATTTTGAGTTTTGTGACGTTTATTCTGGAAGTGCTATCGCTTAAAGTCAAACCACTTAGAAAGATATTAGAATTTCTCATTCATCGACATGCGTCAAAAAGCAAAACCTTATTTTTGGTAAATAAGCAACTACAAGATCGTATTCATTTGAAAGCATTGGAAGCAATCCAATCACAGTTAAGGTCAGATCTAGAATTGCCCACCAGAATACTTAGAACGAACGGTAAGAACACTTACACGATTATGTATGTAAACGCAGACGCATAGTTATCCAATGTTTTAATAGACTATTTTTAGTCTGTAGAAGCGGCACCCTTGCAGACATTACTTGATCTAGTCGAAGTGCAAATAAGCAAAATGAAAAAATCATTAAGAGATAAATAAAGCCTAACTTTGCTCACTCTTTGGATATCAACTCCTACTTGAAAATCGATCGAAAAGATCTGGAAAGCAACACGTTGTTCATTCACTTCCTTCATGTACCGTCTTCCATCTGCACCCCACCATAGTTGGAACGCAGCACTTTCTTTTCGAAAACTTCAAGAGCCTCTTGGATCTCCACATGCATTGTGCATGCCTCGTGTCTGAAGAGGACTACCGGTCTAAAGAACATTTTGTAGATAGTCATTTTGGTATGGTGAAGAACTACAGACTACACAGTGCATTGCCCCAGGCAGGAGCTCCATACCGCAGTATCGATGACGAGACACTAACTAGCAGACGCCTCGTGCTGCTTCTTGCCCCGCCAACGTTTGGCATGATCCTCGCTATTGCGTTCATTGCTTTCGCCGACTTTTCACAGGCGTAGTCAACGTGGCTGTTGAAATTTAGCCGATCGTCGATCATTACTCCCAGGTGCTTCAGTGATCGCTTCGAAGCAATCGCATGTCCGCCAACGACGATTTCCATCCGCTGGATCGCTTTGCAGTTGCTGACTAATAGCACCTCCGTTTTGTGGTGAGCTATTTGTAGCTTGACTCCATTCATCCAGCTCTCGATCGTGGCTGTCGCCTCTGTCACAGACGCCTCCACTTCTTCCCGTGTCTCGCCCATTACTGTTAATGACACGTCGTCTGCAAAACCCACGATTTTCACTTTCCTGGGCAGCCGCAATGTCAGGACTGTCAGGACTGTCGGACTCCATCATACATCCTGTTCCAGAGGGTTGGACCGAGTATAGAGCCCTGAGGAACACCCGCTGTACCACGCATCGACTTTTCCCTTCGTTCGTGTCGTACACCATGACTCTGCTCTCGAGGTAGCTCTTTAGGATGTGGCAAAGATATTCAGGAACCCGCATGCTGTACAGCACAGCGGCAATGGCTTCAAAGCTGGCACAAAGCTTTCACAGCCTGTTGGGGATGATCCTCTCCAGAAGTTTCCCAACTGTGTCTATCAGGCATATAGGCCTGTACGAAGCCGGATGTCCCGGCGGCTTCCCTGGCTTTGGCAGCTGTACGTTTCTAGAAAATTACCGTCGTCTAGGCACTTCTGGAGCACCGTTCTGAACTTTACGGATATGCCAAAATCGCAGCTTTCAGGGCCACGTTTGGTATTCCGTCTGGACCGGGTGCTTTCTTCATTTTCAGGCGCTTCGCAGCTTCTGCCAGCTCATCATTGGACACTTGGCGACCCTAGGAAATTGCATCTTCTTCTTCGCCGTACAGTATTGGTGGCCACGTAGTCAGATCGTGTTTCGGGAAGAGACCCTCCACGATTTCCTTCAGCATGACTGGGCATATTTCAGCTGGCGCCGACGGGCCTTGGGGTCCGTCGGGTATGCGTCACCCCAGGGATTGGCATCTGCTTCTCGGCATAGCTCTTTGTAGCAATCTGACTTGCTAATCTTGATTGCCTGTGTCAATGCGGTTCTAGCTTCCCGGAACGCCGCCTTGCGCTCCTCGCTCTCTCTCTCTGGTTCCGTCATCGCTCTCCGTGCCCGCCTCCTGGATCTGAGACAAGCAGCGCGTAGTGCACTGAGCCTTTCGTTTCACCAGTAGGCTGGACGCCGGTTGCTCCTAGGCTCCAGTTTTCGCGGCATTGCGACATCATAAGCCGCTACCATCCTTCTTATCAGTTCGGCCGCATCGTCATTCTCGAAACTGTTGTCCGGTAGAGTGCCTTAACAAAAAGGGTCTTGTCGAAGGCTTTCATCTTCCACTTCTGCTCAACGGTCACTTTTCTCCGTGTTGTTGCATGGTTTCGTTGCCCAATATAATAGCGAATCGCCTGGTGA